>NW_026877147.1:0-213850 GCF_032173495.1 Musca vetustissima | reverse complement strand
ACCCACCAATTATTGCTCCAATTTAAATTTTATTTTGTACAGGAAATGCTAATTAACTCAAAATTGACACATAAATGTCAACCAATAACGATCATAAAAACCAATATAAAAATCAGTCAACCACATTTATACGACACAGCAATGATAAATGTCATACTATTTGGAGATTTTATGGCTTAATAAAATCTAAAAAAAAAAAACACAACAACAACATTCGCACACAATCTCACCAACTGTTGATCATAAAGATCCATGGTGTATAACAAATTAACGAAAAGTTTGGTCGTTGGGTGGACTTTGTTTTGTTGTAAAAGCTATGAATGGAAAATAATTATGTTTGAGAACAAATAGTTGAAGACAATTTTATTACCTAGAAGTCCGGAATTGCATAAATGAGACAAAAAAACTTAAAAATTGCGAAATATATGTCAAAACCTTCGAAGAACCCGCAATGACAAATTTCGCCTCATCCATTGGAAAATAAAGTAAAAACTTAAAAATATCAAAAATCGAGTGGGACCTTTATATGGGGCCTGTTTAAGTTTGATACGTTGGCCTACAACTTCCCGAGCCCAGTCGAGCACGTATGCAGATTGACAGCTCGGGTATTACCTCTACACGTTCCCTGTGCGGACACCGCAGAGCGTATTTACCAACGGCAACGGTTGTTGTCACCACGGCGAGAAGTAGAGCAAGTCCATCGCCTAAACAGGGCCTATGTGAAAACATGGAGCTATATGGGCATGTGTTTTTTTTTTTCAAAGAATCTTATCACCGTCTACAAATACAGATTTTCAAATTAGGCTGAAATCTTAAAACTGAAGGAAGTCAGGTTGGACCTTTATATATGAACAGTGTCAAAATATTGACCTATATCAAATATGTCTTAAAAATATACTACTGTTCACCCTCCAGGAACCCGGAATGTTATGTTACAGACACATGGGATATATGTTAAAATATCCATATATATGTAACATTTTCTGCATAGAGGCATATTCCACTTTCCAAGGACACGGAGCACTGTGGACGAAGAATCGAAGTTTTGGCATTATAATGATATGATTTCACAGTGAAAATATAATATGTTTGGAAATTAATTTATATTTGAACTATCTTATATTAGGTTGGGGAAAAAGAAATCCATGAAGTTATCTTTAAAATGGCAACAAATTATACAAGAAAAAGGTGCATATTTGGCCCAAATCGGGCATTCCGAAGCATGTTAAATTAAGTCCTATTGTTCATATAAAAATAATGGATTTCTTTTTAAATGATTTAATGTACATTCCACATCATGGTCCATATAGAGAGCATTAGCTCAATTATAAACCAGTAAGGAAAGTCGGACGGAGCCGACTATATGATACCCTTCACCACTTTGGGTATATTCAACAAATGAATCCTAACAGACGTCGCATTTTTAAAGGACTAGTAAAATTAAATTGGATCCATAAACATGTCATTTTGCAACCGATACCAACGTTTTCATTTGGTCAGATATAGAAGCTATATCTAAATCTGAACCGATTTTTACGAAACTTAACACACATCGTTCTAGACCTAATTCAGTATACTATACCAAATTTCGTGCAAATCAAAAGATATATAGGGACTTTGGTTCACCATTTACAGTAAATCGGACGAAAATATATATGGGAGATATATCTACATCCGACCCGAAACTTGGCACACGTCATTCTGGACCTAATTCAGTACTCTATTGCGAAATTCGTGCAAATCGAACGATTTTCAGGGGCTTTGGTGCACCGTTTTCCTAGAATCGGGCGAACCTATATGGGAGCTATATCTAAATCTGCACCGATTTTCCCGAAACTTATCACACATCATTCTAGACATAATTCAGTAGGATATACCAAATTTCGTGTAGTTCGAAAGACATATAAGGACTTTGTTGCACCATTTACATTAAATTGGACGAACATATTTATGGGAGTTATATCTAAATCTGGACCGATTTTCAGGAAACTTAACATACATCATTCTAGACCTAATTAATTACGCTGCGCCAAATTTCGTGCAAATCGAAAAATATATAGGGACTTTGGTACACCATTTACATTAAATCGGACGAAAATATATATGGGAGCTATATCTAAATCTAGACCGATTTTCAGGAAACTTGACATACATCATTCTTGACCTAAATCATTACGCTATGCGAAATTTCGTGCAAATCGGAAGATATATAGAGACTTTGGTGCACCATTTACCTTAAATCGGACGAACATATTTATGGGAGCTATATCTAAATCTGGACCGATTTTCAGGAAACTTAACATACATCATTCTAGACCTAATTAATTACGCTGCGCCAAATTTCGTGCAAATCGAAAAATATATAGGGACTTTGGTACACCATTTACATTAAATCGGACGAAAATATATATGGGAGCTATATCTAAATCTAGACCGATTTTCAGGAAACTTGACATACATCATTCTAGACCTAAATCATTACGCTATGCGAAATTTCGTGCAAATCGGAAGATATATAGATTCAAAATCATAGCCATAAACCGGTTGTGGCCTTTTTGAATTAATCCGGATCTGGACCAGTACACGCTTATTTTGTTCAAAATTTAAAAGTTGTGGAATGCTCTTTGCTGCCTTTTGTTTAATGCTTAAATTATTCTTCAAAATTGTTTGTTATTAGCCGAACGATATGTCAATATCATCACCAGCTTATCTGATCGTTATTCGACGATCATCCACAATTATTTTCTTTAGTGGTTAATTCTTTTCAATGATACCCCACAAAATATCAAACAATTTAATGTTTTTTACCTAATATCAGGATAATGTATTGTCCGATTTGGTTTAAACTTTGTAAATCGTAATATTTTAACCAAACCTAGATAAAATCTGAATATGGTTATTAAAGTTAAATAAAATCGATGTGCAATTCCGTATACACTTTTTTATACCCTCCACCATAGTATGGAGGGTATATTAATTTTTTCATTCCGTTTGTAACTCATCGAAATATTCATTTCCGACCCTATAAAGTATATATATTCTTGATCAGGGTAAAATTCTAAGACGATCTAGCCATGTCGGTCCGTCTGTTCGTCCGTCTGTTGTAATCACGCTATCTTCTGAAGGAATTGAGATCGGGTGCTGAAATTTTGCATAGGGTTGTCTTTTGTCTGCAGGCAGGTCAAGTTAGAAGATGGGATATATCGGCCCACGTTTAATCATAGCTCCCATATAAGGGTACCCCCCAATTTTCGGTATTTTGGGGTTGTTGACCGTGTTTTTCAACCGAATTCGCTGAAATTTGGTACGTTGGGTTCTTATTGGGTACCCCCATATAACGACACCTTCTAATTTTCAGTATTTTGGGGGTTTTGATCGTATTTTTACATCGAACTGGCTGTAATTTAGTATTTTGAGTTCTTAATAGGTACCAAATTTCTCCACAAAAATTATCAATATAGGCCCATTTTTTTCGGGTAGCCCCCATATAAGGGTACCCCCAATATTCGGTATTTTGGGATTCTTGAGCACGTTTTACAACCCAATTCGCTGCAATTTGGTATTTTCTAGTCGTATATGGTAACAAATCTCCCTACCAAAAATTATGTATATTCGCCCCCTTTTTGGGGTAGTCCCCATATAACCCCCGTTTTTATATTAAAGTAGTTATCTAATTTCTTCCGCGTTTTGGGTTTGGTTCTAAGAGTCTGTCGTAATAATTTAACCTGCATAGGATATCAAGATAAAGCTTGAACGTAAGGTTCTATAATGAACTATAACCCGCATTTAGGCCTAGCCCTTGTGTGGGACGTATCAGAAGGAGTGGGCCTATATTACACATCTTCGAACCTGAACTAAGTTTGGAAGAAATAATAAGATAGGCACAGGTTGGATGAAATCTAAATTTTCTGGGACATGGTTCACATTATGGTTTACATAATCGCGTTGTAGAAATGTCGGTATAGGTCCACTTTTTGGTACTTTCCCTACATTTCCATTTCAAATACCTGTCAGTATATCTATGGTGGAGGGTATCCAAAGTTCGGCCCGGCCGAACTTAACGCTTTTTCACTTGTTATTTTTTTGTTTAAACTTTCTAAACTTCAAGTGGTAGAAAGGGTTTTCCGTTTATAGAAAATGTGTTTTATAATAAAAATATTATTTATAGGTCTGTAAAAATACCTCTTTTATATAGTAAAATATACTGCCTACAAAAAAGGAAACATTTATTAGTAATTTAACTACTAACAACCTGAAACTAACATTTCCCTTTATTCCATTGGCCATGTTAATCCGGTGAGCGGAGCAGTATAGTCGAACGGGGCCAACCATACGATACCCAACACAACTACCATGGAACTTTTACTTTCTGCGGACGTTTATTTCGAGCCTGGTCAATATGTCGTAATATTTACACCCTCTTGACCTATTAGAGATCAACAGCACCTCTTCCTTACACTGAAATATTTTCCGAGTATTCCAATATTCATTACAGCACTGCTAATTACTTACGAGATTCTCTTCACCGTGGGTTGTGTTCTGATGTTCGGCTTGTGGCCTATAGATCGACTCGAAAAAAACACAAACAAATAAGTTTTCGGTCCACTTCATCCCAAATTTTTTATGTGATCATCACCGAAAATTATAGGCGTTGACCATAACCGGAACCTCTTGGAAAATTTTAAAGCCATCAGCGCGATATTTCCCCCTCTAATGTGGTAATGGGTTACATCACTATATTTGGTATCAATTTAAAGGCCAACCACTCCTCTTGGATATACTGTCAACATCTTAGGTCTGTGTCCTTTAGGAGTAAATATATACGCCATAGAATCCAACTTTTTCACACAAAAGTCAGGGTCCATTTGACCCGCTAAATATTGACCGATCTTTATCAAAACAGGAATGCTTATTCTTTGCCCCGATCCCCTTCTTTATGTAAAAATTTAATTTAATTTATTTAATGTTTGGTCAATTTCTTCCCCTATATATTAACCGATCTATACCAAACCAATAGGGGTCTTCATTCTACATACAAAATTTCATGAAGATTTGCCCATAACTGTGGTTTGTATCAAGTTTACAAATTATAATGGACAGGCGGACGGATGGACACACGTGTCTATGTCCTTCAGGAGTAAATATATACGCCATAGAATAAAATTTTTGTCATTTTCCACACAAAAGACAGGGTCAATTTGCCCGCTTAATAATAGCCGATCTTTATCAAAACAGGCATGCTTAGTCTTTGGCCCGATCCCCTTCTCCATGTAAAAATTTAATTTAATTTATTTAATGTTTGGTCCATTTCATCCCCTATATATTAACCGATCTATACCAAAACAATAGAGGTCTTCATTGGCCAGAACCCATTCTACATGCAAAATTTCATGAAGATTGGTACACAACTGTGGCTTGTATCATGTTTACAAATTATAATGGACAAACGGACGGATGGACACACAGGTCTAGATCGACTCAGCTAGTCGAGTTATAACGATCTGTATACTTAAAGGTGTGTCTGGGACCAATATTTCGCGACGTTACAAACTCTTGGGGCTGCACAAAGCTATAATACCTTGACAACGTAGTTGTGTAGGGTATAAAAATATTAAAAAAATTCAAAACAAACAATAATTAATATTGAAAATAAAATATATACTCCAGCTACTTACAGTTCATAAATATCAATTCCCCCATTCATTCATCATAGCTCCCTCAATACGAAAACCTGTTGAAAAACCAATTACATTAAATCATATTCACAATGTTTAATTCTGCGAAATTAACTTCATTTTTATGTCACTGCTGCTGATGCTGCTGTCTCGGTTCGAACACTGTGGGGCACCCCACAAATCTTGTAGTTTGCAATTTTTCTCACGGTTTTTATGAATGGAAACAAAGCAAAGCATCCTCGATGAAAAATATTAAGCAGAGATCATTAACGATAAGCTTTTGTATCCTGGCCAAAAATAAAAAAAAACTGAAGACACACACAGCATCACTTAAAATGTCATTAAATGGCAGTACAAGGACATAAATGTTATTAATATCATAAGGAGAGAGAAAAAAAGAAGAAATAATAACAATAATAATATTGCTAAGCATAACTGATCCCCCAAAAGGAAATACAGAAGGGGAGCTCTCATGATGTGTAGCTTTGACCCAATTCGTATGATTGGTGGCACCCCTACAAGAAACCAAAACCAGTTGCTCTGCCCCAACCAAAAAGGGGGAGCTCACTTAACTGTTTATGTTCCGTTGCAGGTTGTTTTTTTGTTTGTTTGTTTTGTAAACAAACAAAGGAAACATCCTCCGGCACCAACACCAACAACAACAAAACCGAAATGATTATAAAAATCAAGCTCGTTCATTGTAAATTAAAAAAAATCCCCAAAACGACTTTGATAGCTTGTAAAATGTCCAACTTGATTTTGGTTTCATTTTAATTTGGTAACCGTTTCTTCTTCTTCTGCTTGGGATTTTATTTCCACCAACTGTCACGCCACCAGGAAATTGAGTTGTAAATTAATTCACTGGCGTATAATGAAGAGCAACAGCAGCTTAACGGTTATTTCCCAAAAAAAAAAAAATCAGATGGAGTTGAAAAAAAAAAATAAGTTGAACATAATCATGGGTTTATCTCATTACTTTAATGAGATTTTGAGTGACTTATTAACATTTCCCAACCACTTAGCCATTTTTCATTTACACATTCAGTAATAAATGAATTGGGGGGCCAATCTGTAAATACGCCAGTGTTTGCATATTATAATTTTATTCGCCTGGACAACTTAATATGAATTTATATTGGTACAGATTTTCGAAGGATATTCACTACTTAAAATATTGGATGATAATAAATGTTTATAAAATAAGTCATTATTACAATTAATCGTAATGCCCTAAAGAGCTTTCTTCTTTCAGGTGAATAAGTTAACTGTTTGTGTTAATAAAAACGTCAGATATTACCTTAAGTAATGTTAAAACAGGAAATATGGTAACTTAATTGTTGAACAGACATGCTATGTTCAGAAGGATCTTAGAGATCTCGAAAATTCATCAATGATTAATGGGTTCTACGGTGAATGGGCTCTACGGTGAATATTTGGAAGTGCTCTAATTTATATTTGGGGAGATTAAGATGTTGTTTAGTAGTTATCGAGTTATCTCTGGTAATACTTCCGAAAAATATTGTTACAAAGACCACATACCGATATGTTCTGATATTATGTTCGATCCAATTAATTTTTGAAACTTCGTTCACAAAATTCAGCTTGATCCCGACTGACTAAGGCTTCAACTTAATTCTATGACATTCAAATGTTGTCCGGCATTCCAAATGTTACACAAAATCAGATGTAGGTTGTATGGAAAAAAGTTCGTCACTACAAGAAGGGACGTTCTGCTCTGCAGTTCTGGTATGATGTTAAATGTCGAACCAAAATGATTTAACTTAACTTCGCAGATGCAATTTCGTAATAACTTCGATTCAAATGATTCGCTTAACCAACGGCGAAATACGTCCCATAATTGTAGCTATGTAGTATCTCTTTGGCTTTCACTTTCATCGCATCTTCGTTCGTGTAAATCATCCCGAGAAAGAGAAATAAATAAAACCAGTGAACGCGGCATTATAGTCGAATGGCGCTGAACATATGATATCCTACAGAACTTCCACGAAAGTCCAACCTTCTGTGGATCTATATTCCGTGATATTTGCATCCTATTGATCGATCAACCGCACCTCTTGTTTACACTGGCATATTTATACCCTTCACCACACTGAGGTACAGGGTATTATGTCTTTGTGCATATGTTTGTAACAGGCAAATGGAAACGAGATAGACTCATAGTTCCTTTTGAGAATATGCATAGAATCGCTTTTTGAGTCGATTTATGCATGTCCGTCCGTCCGTCTGTCCGTCTGTAGAGGTTAAATTGTAAACAAAGTACAGGTCGCATTTATGATCCGATTTGGATGAAATTTGGCACAAGTCACTTATTTGGCCCAAGGACGAACCCTATTTAAATTGGGAAAAATCGGTTCAGATCTAGATATAGCTTCCATATATATTTTCGTCCGATTTAAGGTAAATGGGACACCAAAGTCCCTATATATCTTTCGGTTTGCACGAAATTTGGCACAGAGTACTGAATTAGGTCCAGAATGATGTGTGCCAAGTTTCGAGAAAATCGGTTCAGATTTAGATATAGCTCCCATATATAGTTTCGTCCAATTTAAGGTAAATTGTGCACCAAAGTCCCTATATATAATTCGATTTGGCACGGAGTACAGAATTAGGTCCACAATGATATGTGCTAAGTTTCGTGAAAATCGGACCAGATTTAAATATAGCTCCCATATATAGTTTTGTCCGATTTTATGTAAATGGTGCACCAAAGTCCCTATATTCCTTTCAATTTGCATACAATTTGGCACAGCGTACTGAATTAAGTCTAGAATGATGTGTGCTATGTTTCGTGAAAATCGGTCCAGATTTAGATATAGCTCCCATATGTATTTTCGTCCGATTAAAGGTAAATGGGACAGCAAAGTCCCTATATATCTTTCGATTTGCATGAAATGTGGCATTAAGTACTGAATTAGGTCAAGCATGAATGAAATTTCGAGAAGAATGAAGTTTCGAGAAAATCGGGTCAGATTTATATATAGGTCCCATATATTTTTTCGTCATATTTAAGGTAAATGGGTGTCCAAAGTCTCTATATATCTTTCGATTTGCACGAAATTTGGCATAGGGTACTGAATTGGGTCCCGAATGATGGGTGCTAAGTTTCGTGAAAATCTGACCCCATTTAGATATAGCTCCAATATGTATTTTCGTCCGATTTAATGTAGATTGTGCACTAAAGACCCAAAGATTGGCCGACCCGCACTCAATTTTGTACAATGCACTGAAGTTACTATAACTTTTCGTGTGTCAAGTTTTCTTGAAATTGGTTCCGATTTACATATAGCTCCTATATATACTTTCGTCCGATTTTATGTAAATGGTATACTAAAGACCCATAGCAAAACGTACTGAAATTTCAGATTAAGATATAGCATAGCTTCCATATATAATTTTGACCTATTCATGTTGATTGTAAACCAAATAATCAATGAGTGCTTGATTGATATTACATTTTAAACCGTGAAGCATACCAAATAGCGTGCGTAAAGTTTGCTTAAGGGAACCCCACCCCCCATTCACGATTTTAATTTTTCAAGATTTTCAATGGGATGGGAAATCAATACCAATGCTTGTTAAGGTTTGTAACTTAACTCACATATATATGAAGATTTATATTAGAAGAAAAATAATTTACAAAAAATTTTTGTTATTGTTTTGTTGTTGTTTTTTGTAATTAAAGAAAAGTCTTTATTTTTGATGGCGGGAATGATAACTCCTCACTGAAACATCGGAATCCGAAAATTCCAACGGTATTAGAAAGAGTACATGCCTGGCTCTCGTATGAACTAGGATTATTGACTTCGCTCTAAAATTAACAAAATGGCGTACCTTTGAAAAAATATTTTTGGAAAATCGCCGATTTTTTACCAAAACCCAAGTTAAAAAATAAGGAAGATCTTCACCGATTGGCTTTATCATAGTTCATACGATAGCTATACACTCACAGAGAAACGTGTTATATAAACAAAATGTTTGACCCCGAGAATGGGGGGGTCCCCTTAAGTAAAGTTAAGAGAGTAAATATGGTAAACTAATTATTGAACAGATATGCTATGTTTTACCCAGAAAGGTTTTGGTTTATTTTCTATGATTTTTGCTGTTTTTTTCTCGCTGAATATTGACCGATCAGCAGAGATGGCCTATCAGAAACAGTGACGTAAATGACATACATTTCCGACGTATAATACATACGTCAGAAACGTCGGAAACCTACCCAAATCCATTAGGTTTTTGCTAGCTATTTCCATTAATCAATTTGGAAATTACGCATGCTTTATTCAAATTAATATAAAATTTCAAAATTTTCTTCTCAACAAATTTAAAATTTTTTATCAGTTCTAGTAAGGAATAGTCAGATATATGTAAAAATAATATATATTCTTGAAAATAACTGTATATGCTGATAATATTGAAATAAATGACGTTTACTACATTTATTACATTTTATACAGGTATATGACGTTTTCGACGTTTACACCTTTTTGACAGTCGAAAACCTAAAAATTCGTCACACGGACCATCCCTGCCGATCAGCCCTTCTAATCAATTGGCCAGATTCCTTTCCCCTTGGACAATTTTGTGATGTTCGGCTAATAATTGTGGCATCTAGAGCTACTAGAAAACCAGACAAAAATAAAGGTTTCGGTACATCAGATCACTAGCAACATTTATTGGCGTCGACATTGACCATTAACTGAACTTCAAGCAAAATTTCATGGCCATAATTTAAACCCTCTAGTGTGGTAATGTCTACATTAAGGAAAATATTTTTGGAATCGTTGTATGTGAGCTTCGAAAAACAGGTCCTTGCTAATTTTCTGAGAAAAACTGTTTATTCACTGGGAATTTGGAAAACAAATTACCACCATTTCAGCGGGAAAATTGGAATAAAATTACTGAAAACGAGTAAAGTCGGACGGATATATGATACCCTTCACCACATTGGGTATATTCAACAGATGCATTCTAACATAACATGATCTATATATATATATATATATATATAAATAATAATATAAACATGAAGTCGGTCGATTATATGGGCTATGTCAGGAGTTTGGGGCACAATTTAATTTTAAAAATCGGAAGAAAATATTAATGGAAGCTATATCTAAACCGATTTCAATGAAACTTGTCAACGGTAGTTTATACTACTTTTAGCACGTTTTGTGCATATCGGCCATATTTTGGGTCCTTGGTGCATCATTACAATCGGAGGAAAATATATATAGGAGCTATATCCAAATCTGAACCGATTTTCACGAAAACTAACATACATCATTCTAGACTTAATTTAGTACGCTATGTCAAATTTCATGCAATTCGAATGATATATAGGGACATAATTCTAGACTTAATTCAGTACGCTATGCCAAATTTCGTGCAAATCAAACGATACATAGGGACTTTGATGCACCGTTTACATAAAATCGAACGAAAATATATATGAGAGCTATATCGAAATCTGAACCGATTTTTACGAAACTTCACAGGCATCATTCTAGACTCAATTGAGTGCGCTATGCCAAATTTCGTGCAAAACGAAGGACAAAGATGAACTTTGGTGCACTATTTACCTAAAATCGGACGAAAATATATATATATATATATATATATATATATGGGAGCTATATCTAATGTAAATTTCGTGCAAATCGAGGCATATATAGGGACTTTGGTGCGCTATTTCCCCAAAATCGGACAAAAATATATATGAGAGCCATATCTAACTGTGAACCGATCTTCACGAAACTTAACACTCATCATTCTAGATTTAATTCAGTACGCCATGCCAAATTTCGTGCAAATCGCAGGATATAAAGGGACTTCGGTGCACTATTTACCTAATATCGGACGAAAATATATATGGCTATATCTAAATCTGAACCGATTGTCACGAAATTCGACACACATCTTTCTAGGCCTAATTCAGTACGCTATGCCAAATTTCGTGCAAATCAAAGGATACATAGGGACTTTGATGCACCGTTTACATAAAACCGGACGAAAATATATATGGGAGCTATATCTAAATCTGAACCGATTTTCATGAATTTTAAAATCCCATCGTTCTAGACCTTATTCAGTACGCTTTGCCATATTTCGTGTAATTCGAAGGATATATAGGGACTTTGATGCACTATTTCCCTAATCTAAATCTGAACCGATTTTCACGAAAGTCGACACACATCGTTCTATACTTAATAAATGAGCTGTGCCAAATTTCATCACATTCGGATCATAAATGCGACCTGTAGTTTGTTAACAATTTAACATGGACAGACAGACGGACGGACGGACATGTATAAATCGACATAAAAAGGCTTTCTATGCATATTCTCCTTTTGCCTGTTACAAACATATGCACAAAGACATAATAACCTGGGTATAATGAGGAGGATCCTCCTTTATATACAGGCTATTTTGACATAGGACGAGGTCCGAAAATATTCTGCCATCAAATTTTCCCCCTACGAGAACCTGAAACGCCTAATTGCATATACTTCGATGGATGAAAATGCTTCTAAAACCTTAAATGTACCGAAATGGTGCGGATTCGGAATTGTATGTGAAGATGTTGTTCATTCTACAAGAACCTGTAATGCTAATTTGTAGCAATTTCAGTGGAAACTTGCGGAATGAAAATGGGACGGACATTTTATGTAGAGACTACGCAAAAAATTCGATTTACCCTCCTAGAATCCCGAATACCAAATTAAAATTTCCACAATGGAAAACCAGTAAGGAAAGTAGTAAAGTCGGACGGGGCCGACTTTACAAGACTATTATCACGATTTTCACGAAACTTGGCACACATCATTCTGGATTAAATTCAAAACGCTATGCAACATAAGAACTTGGTACATTTTTTAGATTAAATCGGACGAAAATATGTATATCTAGATCTGAATCGATTTTCTCGAAACTTGGCACACATCATTCTAGACTCAATTCAGTACGTTATACCAAATTTCGTGCAAATCGAAAGATATATAGGGACTTTGGTGCACAATTTACATGAAATCGGACGAAACTATACATGGGAGCTATATCTAAATCTGGACCGATTTGCACGAAACATACCATACATCATTCTAGGCTCAATTCAGTACGTTATGCCAAATTTCGTGCAAATCGAAAGATATATAGGGACTTTGGTGAACCTTTTACATGAAATCGGACGAAACTATATATGGGAGCTATATCTAAATCTATACCGATTTTCTCGAAACTAAGCACACATCATTCCAGCATCAGTTCAGTACGTTATGCCAAACAAATGAGCTGTGCCAAATTTCATCCAATTCGGATCATAAATGCGACCTGTACTTTGCTCACAAAAATACATGGACAGACAGACGGACGGACGGACATGCATAAATCGACTTAAAAAGTGATTCTATGCATATTCTCAAAAGGAACCATGGGTCTATCTCGGGTCCTTTTGCCTGTTACAAACATATGCACAAAGACATAATACCCTGTACCACAGTGTGGTGAAGGGTATAAAAATTGGCTAAAAATGTACGGATAATTGCGGATATGCCGCAGCATGAAGCTATATTAATAATTTTCGACATAAATGCATGTATGCCAGCCTCCAAATGGGGATGGTTCCGCTAGATGGGAGTTATACCAAAACATAAAGCGTAAACATTTTTGGTAAGTAGATTTTACGCCCCACGAAAACCCAAAATATCAAATAAGAACCAGTACGGTTGAAAAACATGCCAAAAGCCCTCAAAATAACGGACCTCGAAACATGGGCCAATTTTGATAATTTTAGTAGTGAGAAATTCTGCAGTAATTTAATATACCCTCTATCCATTGGAAGTAGACTACATATTTTTATACAAAATTTTTGATCCACAAGTCCCACAAATATTGACCGATCATTATCAAACCAACCTATGATTATTTGTCGACTAGATCCCATTCTACGCGATGTTCAGTTCATAATTCTGATATTAAAGCGACCAAAAAAAATTGGCAAAATAAAGTTTTTGTCCCCTAAAGCTATAAAACAATAGAAAATAATAGTAATAATAAAAAATGCAAAATGACGAATAGCTCATAACTGTGGGCTGTACTTTCTTTACAAATTATAATGGACGGACGGATCAACTAGTCTATATATGCAAAATGGTAGGTATAAGGCCAATTTTTCGTTACAAACACTTTAGACCAAACATACTAATAATACACTCACAATATAGTTGCGAGGGGATAAACAATGAATTCGGGTTTAATTAGTTTGGTTGGAAAATTCGGCTACGACATTCAACCTATCGAAAACCCGTTTAGTTATAGATATAGCCAATTAGGCTGTATTACGCTTCACAGTGTCACGACCGTAGTCAAAAATGTCAAAACCAAATACCCCGGAGAACAATTTTTTTAATGAATCCGTCTGTCCCTCTGTCCATTATAATTTTTAAACACGATACAGGCCACATTTATGGACCAATCTTCACGATGTAGGATGGGTTTTGGCCAAAGAAGACCACCATTGTTTTTGGTAAAGATCGGTTAATATTTAGGGGATGAAATGGGTTTTCTGGTCGCTCCAGAGGCCACAATTATGGCCCAAACATGGCGAATCTTTACATGAAGTAGGGAATCGGCCCAAAGAATAAACATGTCTTTTTTGATAAAGATCGATCCATATTTAGCGGGTCAAATGGACTTTTGTGCGAAAAATGACAAAAATTGTATTCTATGGCGTATATATTTACTCCTAAAGGACATAGACCTAAGATGTTGACAGTATATCCAAGAGGAGTGGTTGACCTTTAAATTGATACCAATTATATTGTCGTATGTACTCGGGAGTTACACTTAAATATTTACAGGTGCTTAGGTATTTAGTAACCCATTACCATACTAGAGGGTGGAAGTATAGCGGTGATCGCTTTGAAATGTTCCGCGAGGTTCCAGTTATGGTCAAGGACAACGCCTACAATTTTCGGTGATGATCAGATAAAAATTTTGGGATGAAGTGGACCGATAACTTATTTTTTTGTGTTTTTTCGATCTACACAATTGAAAGCCGAACATCACAACACAACCCACATATGTCAGTGTAAGGAAGAAGTGCTGTTGAACTCTAATCGACCAAGAGAGTGCAACGAAATATTGCCCAGGCTCGGAATAAAATCCGCAGAAAGTTAGAGTTCCGTGGTAGTTGTGTATGATATCGTATGGTCGGCCCCGTCCGACTATACTACTCTGTTCACTGGTTTTATTCATGCCATAAACAGTCATAAAATAACAAAAGGGCCATATACCTAATGTGTTTATCGGGTTTGTGTCTTAAGTCGTTTATTAGAGACTGTTTACATACCCTTATTCCAATATGTCACATTAATTTCAAATATGTTTCCATTTAGTCCTGAAGACTAAGAATTGTAGATGTGAATATGTAGAAATTGCTTTTCACGAATAAAAGTGTAAATAAAATCATTTTTGTTGAAGTCTTTTTATAA
Source organism: Musca vetustissima (assembly GCF_032173495.1). NCBI lineage: Eukaryota > Metazoa > Arthropoda > Insecta > Diptera > Muscidae > Musca > Musca vetustissima. The sequence continues at coordinate 198,666 of NW_026877147.1, read as the reverse complement.
ATTAAATTTCGAAATATTTTTCAGGTTTTACAATTTCAACACCCTCCTCCACTTTTTAAAAATATAATTCTTGTTTAACAACAGCTGTCTAGTTTTTTTAATACAGTTTACAAAAAGCAGAACCCCTACGCATGCTCCACATGATCTCCAACGAAAATAGCCTTGATTACATCTGCTTTAGTTAAGTATGATATGATTATCGCGGTTGGGGGTCAGTTTCAGTGATACGATTAAAACACAAGCAGACAAGACACCAAAAAAACAATCTACTAAAAAACAAGGACTCCCCTTACATAGGGGTTAGTTGGTAGTTGGCGGCAAATTCATAGAAAAATCCCTGACTCCTCATTGTCTCTATCCCTGCGTGGTAGGAGTTTATCAAGTAATTTGCTGCTCTACAAATTAATAACCCCCGTTTTTCTGCAGATAATAGACAAAAAAAGAATACGGCAGATAATTAAGGTGAGGATCCAAGGACAATAGCATAAAAAAAGAAGATGAATAGAAATTGGTATCCTTAAAAAACTAAGGGGTGGATTCTAGTAATTTTCAGCTATTAATTGCAGTAAAATAAACAAAGACAGACCAGCATTTACAAAAAGAAAAAAAAAACTCACGCACAACCTACAACAAATGTGTAGGAAGATGCGTAACATTTCACATCTAATATCTTTAAGACAAAAGGACTGCATTTTTTATTGTTGGCTTGCTTTCATAGAGAAATTAATCCTCCAGCCTTAAAGATATTCAAAGGATACAGCCAACATCTTAGGCTCTTGTGTTTTCTTTTTTATCAGAAAATCCTTTCATCTATGAATCCTTTCTTTTTATATTTTGTTGGTGGGGAATATTAGACAATAGTCCAGGAAACAGTTGCTGTGGCGGCTGCTCTAGTTGGCGTAGTGAGTAAGAAAAATGGGAAGGGGTTTCAATAAAAAAAAGGCTTAAAAAATAAAGGATTTTATCCGACAATTTAGTTTAGGGACTTTCTTTTGTGGTTTCTTTTTATAATTTTTTTTATTTTACTTTCTATGGTTTATAGGCTGTCTAATCTCCAGCAGTTGGCCTAATCTTAATTAAAACTCAAGGTGTGTGTGCACGCTGCAGATGTTGGTATGAAGTAAAGAATAGCAGGGAAACCCCTTTCAGAATTAAATTGATGTTTTTGGCTTGTGGTTATTAAATTTAAGATGTTGTGGTTTACCAATAAAATAAAGAAATTTTAGCGGCAATTTCATGGCACGGGGGATAAGATACTGTTGGATAAATATTTATAGAGAAAAAATGCTGTAAAAACCCTACACTAAATATGAGACATTGGCATATGTTCTATGAAACTAGATATTGCTGGCTATAAACGAAAGACTTAAGCCACAAACGTGAGCAATACCAAATGAGCTGTAATTTATCATTTATACTCTCTCTAATAAGGAGGAGGAAATATTTTATTCCGTTTGACATAATTCGAAATATATGAATATCGGAGGAAAATTCTATGTCGATTTTGTCACGTCCGTTCCTCCATCTGTTGAAATCGTGATATATCCCTCAATTTTTGAAATCTTGACATGCATTGCTATTACTCCTAGGAAGTTTGGTATTTATTAAGTATTTAACAAGGATATGGTTGTAAATTTTCATCTAACACTTGAATGTATATTGAAAGTTTTTTGCACATTTTCCAACTAACGTTACTGACATTTGGCAACACTGGACCGTAACATCCATGGTCAACTTTTCCATGTAATGTTTTCGCCATATTTTAGGTATTTCGTTGCCCTTAACTGAATTTTCCATCATGAGTGTCATCAATTTTGTATTTATTTTTTCAGAGGATAAAAACATCTTATACTCCTCAAAAGAATTCGATTTTAAGGTAGAGAATATAAAAAAGTTCAATTCGGACGATATTAAAAAAATTTTCCTTAGATTTCTTTGGTGGAATCCAGAATTCGTTCTGAAAACATTGGCAAAACATCATTTATGGATTTTCCATATATTAAACTGGATGAAATTAAAATTGTGATCTACCACAACAAAATCTATTCGGAAAATGCGTACTTGTTAGGTGTGGTGGTATTTATCGCAAATAAATCAGTAAGGAAAGTCACAAATTTAGACAGAGTCGGCTCCGGCCAAATAACCAGGAAGATTCAATGTTTCCCCAGCTGAATTAGATGAATATATGGGGACTATACCTAAAGATTGACCAATTTTTGATATATTTTAGGTGGGCATATTTTCTGCCCAATGAGAGCCCAAATACAAAACAAGTAAAAACGTCGTTAAGTTTGGCCTATCCGAATTTCTCGATCTTTATAAATTGCGGTCTATGCCATGATAAACTTTTGGTAGGAAAAATACAAAATGAGCCCAAAACCACCCTAAATACCAAACAATAAAAAGTAAAACTATGTCGATGATTTTTTGGCAGGAAGATTTGCTAACCAATAGGAATTCAAAGTACCAAATTACACTTTATTCGGCTACAAAACGTTTTCAAATCCCAAAAATACCGAATAATAGGGAATACGCTTATATGGGACCTATTCTAAAATGTGCACAGATATCCATAATTTTGGAAAGATTGGCTACTCAATGTGTAAAAAACGTAAAAAACTGCGAACTCTAATGTCATTGCAATAGACGGACAGGTAGAAGGACATTCATAAATCGACATCGAATTTTATACTGACAGGGATATATAATTTATGGGGCTTCCGGGGAAAATTTGGAAGTGTTGCAGATTTAGTATACACTCCATCTTGTGGTGGAGGATATAATAAATGTAAACTGTGTGTGTCTTAAGTCTTTTGTAAAACGAAATTTCATAAATGCTGGCCGACTATATATTAAGTTGGGGAAATAGAAATCCATTATTTTTATATGAACTATAGGACTTTATTTAACATGCTTCGGAATGTCCGATTTAGACATTCCACCGTTTTGTTGTATGATTTGTTGGCATTTTAAGGGTAACTTCATAATGCCTCTCTCATAGAGGTCCTGCTCTATATTGGCAAAAAAAAAAAAAAACTATTTTTATCATTAAAGAAATTTTACAATGCAAGAAGAATACGATAATATGTCTGGACTGTATGGCGGATGTATTAAAACTACGCATCCAAGCTCCCGAAGTTTCTGGAGAGTCACTATAGATGTGTGTGGCCTAGTATAGTTCATGGAACATTACACGATGAAGTTTAATTGATAACTGGGCGCCTGGATAAGTATTAGATTTAGTTAACATGCCCTAGCCATGGTTAACCTTGGGTCTTAAATGACATAAACGGCGACCTAACTCGAAAGAGGAAATTCGTATTCAGCAATATTGTGGCGTGCGATTGTTTCCATCTAAGTGAATTGAGCATCCCATTAGGCATATCAACGATATGTATATAAGGACCTCAACGATATGTATATAAGGACCTCAACTTGATCAGTACGAGATAAAGACTACCCTCACAAGGCCTCTAGGCAACTAACGGTCGATTGAGTTCCTACATCGTGTACTGTTGCTACCTCTATCGGGACTCTACCAAGGCGGTGGTATAGTAAAGCCACTGGCCACCAGATCATGGGCGAAAAACAGGACCAAATTCAGGAATTGTGTTAACGGCAAAGGAGAAACTGTACCGACTAAGGTAATACTACTCTCAAGCCCTATTTGAATAACGAGGATGAAATCGACGGAGGAACAGCAACAGGATGCGAAGAAATCATTGTTGCTATAAAAATCTTAGCCTTCGAACTCGTATGTTCCGGTAGAGGGGAAAAAATACAGTTGGAGTATATGTGAAATGTGTTACCCCATAAAGTATAACCCTCGTTTTCGTATAACCTTCATTTGACTCTCCGTGTTTATTATGTGTATGGCCTGAAGTATTACATCAATATGTGCGGAACTGGTAAATTGTGGGCAACTGTTAGGTCAATCTAGAATCATTAAACGTGCAGTTTATAGAAACCCCGAAAAATGACACGGCTAAGAGAAGCATGTTGGACCGAAGATTTATCACCATATTTTACGAAGTAACATGTTGCAGATGTCATCAAGAATTGTAAGTCATCCAAAGTTTTGGAGTAAGACAGAATATCTATGGTAATATTTAACAATTGGATGTATCCGAAGTTGAGTACTTATCACCAGGCCTTAATTTATCGTTAACTACCCACATTGTTTCCGAAGCTTTGTATATAGACAGAGTGTCTTCAGTAGGATGCCAGAAGAGGTAAATCAAATTGTCTAATTTCACTTATGTCTCCATTAGCATAGACACTAAAAGTTCTGCTTCTGCTTATGCATTAACCGAAATTCATCAGGGTTTTGATAAGGCTACACAGTACTACGACAGCAGTACACGCTATTTCAACACAATTCAGTAGAGAACTTGTTCAGAATAGACATTGCAACCAAACAGTTCTGGTGGCTTTTAACCTTTCCAAGGCCATAGAAATGGGTTGTTTCGAAACAAACCGGTTTAAAGGAACTATTTCGCAAAAGGAAGGATTGGTACTAGGTCAGGTCCTTTTGTCCAACTAGATCATTTTGCTTCAGTCTTCCATCTGGATCTTCCAGTTCTATGACCGAGTTAATTAGCGAAAGAAATTAATTAGCGATTGAAGTAAATTGAATGACACAGTTCATTTTGCGGATCGAGACGAAAATGGTCGAACCGCTTTATGAAAAATATTGCCCTACTTTATTATGTAAATGATTTCAAATAAATCTAGATACGAAACCAGTGAGCAGTATAGTCGGACGGGGCCGATCATATGATACCCTCCACAACTGTGGATCTATATTCTGAGCATGGGCAATATTTCGCGATATTTGCAAACTCTTGACCGACTAGAAGTCAACAAATATTACAAATATTCTGTAAAGGAGGGCTGTACTTGTCCAGATTCCCTTTACCGTGGGTTATTTTGTGATCTTGAGATTTCTATTGTAGCCTATAGATCGACTCAAAAAAAAAAAAAAAAACACAAATAATTAAGTTTTCGGTCCACTTCATCCCAATATCATTATCTGATCATCACCGAAAATTAAAGGCGTTGTCCTTGATCATAACTGGAACCTCTTGTAATTTTTTTTGAAATGATCAGCGCTATATTTTTGCCCTCTAGTGTGGTAATGGGTTACTAAATATTATATGAATACGTAAGCACCTGTAAATATTAAAGTGTAACTCCCACATCCGAGCACATACGGCAATATAATTGGTATCAATTTAAAGGTCAGCCACTCCTCTTGGATATGCTATCGATTTCTCGGGTCTATGTCCTTCAGGGGTAAATCTATACGCACAAAAGTCAGGGTACATTTGACCCGCTAAATATTGACCGATCTTTATCAAAACAGGCATGCTTATTCTTTGGCCCGATCCCCTTCGCTTTGCTTGGGCTATAATTTTGTGAACAAAGTATAGGTCGCATTTATGATCCGATTTGGATTAAATTTGGCATAGGTCACTTATTTGGCCCAAGGACGAACCCTATTGAAATTGGGAAAAATCGGTTCAGATTTAGATATAGCTCCCATATATATATATATATATATATATATTCGTCCGATTTAATGTAAATGGTGCACCAAAGTCCCTATATATTTTTCGATTTTCACGAAATTTGACACATCGTAATGTGTTAGGCCTAGAATGATGTGTGCTGAGTTTCATGAAAATCGGTTCAGATTTGGATATAGCTCCCATATATAGTTTCGTCCGATTTAATGTAAATGGTGCACCAAAGTCCCTATATTTCTTTCGATTTGCACGAAATTTGGCACAGCGTAATGAATGAAGTATAGAATGATGTGTGTTAAGTTTCCTGAAAATCTGTTCAGATTTAGATATAGCTCCCATATATATTTTCATCCGATTTAATGTAAATGGTGTACCAAGGTCCCTATATATCTTTCGATTTGCACAAAATTTTGCATATGGTATTCAATTAAGTCTAGAATGATGTGTGCTAAGTTTCGTGAAAATCGGTTCAATAATGTGTGTTAAGTTTCCTGAAAATCGGTTCAGATTTAGATATAGCTCCCACATATATTTTCCTCCTATTAAATGTAATTGGTGCACCAAAGCCCTTACATATCTTTCGAGTTGCACGAAAATTGGCACAGCGTAATGAATTAGGTCTAGAATGATGTGTTTTAAGTTTCGTGAAAATATGTTCAGATTTAGATGTAGCTTCTTTATCTGACCAAATGAAAAAAATAGCACAGGTTGCAGAATGACATGTTTATGGATCCAATTTCATTTTGCTGGTTTTTTAAAAATGCGACGCCTGTTAGGATTTATCTGTTGAATATACCCAAAGTGGTGAAGGGTATCATATAGTCGGCCCTGTCCGACTTTACTACTTTCCTTACTGGTTCTGATATCGAGACTTTATTTCCTTATTCACCCTCGTCACTGCATTATCCTTTTTATTTACCTTGTCCATCCACCAACACAGACTTATGTAAACAAAAATAATAAGGAAAGAGAGAGATTGAAATGGACTATCTAGGAGTCGAAATTATACGGATCGAAGGAATTATATTAAACAACTGTTTCCTTTCTAGAAGGAGAATGATAGATCCGCTACAAGAATTGTATTGCACAACTGCAGTGAAAGGATAAACACCAACATAACTCAACTTGAAAATTTTCCATTTCTATTATCGCAATAAATATTCATTTTAGAACTTCCGTTTTAGCAAATAACACTCATGTTCACATGCCAATAATATTTTTCACTCCAATCATCAATGCCATAAAAAAAAGAAGTCAACCACTAATATATTCAATTATTAATAATTAATATTAAAAACAAAATAATAAAAAATAAACATTATCATAATTTAATATTTACCTGCAAAATGAGGCATACTTTGAAAACTAAAAAAAATACAAAAAGGGTACTTGGGTTTCCCATACAAATGATAAAAATAGCAACGACATCCAATCCAATGAGGGAGCGGTCCACAAGTGGCATAGAACACTAGGTGCAGAAGTTCGTAGTTGGGCCAAACAAGGCCTCCCTAGTTGTTGGCATTATTGCAATTTAAAGAATTCTTAATAAAAAAAACAGAAAAAAACATATTTATGTCACAAAGAAGTAACAACCAACATACAATCACACATACACTTACACACAAAATTCATAAATTAACAACTTTTCAAAGCACCACAACATTCTGACTTCAAAATGTTTAAAAAAAGAAGAAGTTTTGCACTTCTGCAAAAACTACTTGACAAATGCTTCTGACTGGTAGTTGCAATCACAAAAAGAAAATACCGAAATGACTGCACCTTCAGCCCGAAAAGGATGACAGATGAAGATGCAGCAGCAGCACTTGTCCACCATCATCAGTATCGTTGTCATCAAAAAACAGAAATCATAACCACATTTTAAAAAACCTTTTTTATTTTTTAATTTTTTTTGTTGCAGTATGTTACTGCTGCTGTTGATGCTTACCTTTAATTGAAAAAAATTTAGCGTTAATGTCTTAAAGCCGTCTTTGCCTAATTAAAACAATGTGTACACATACACATTCACACACAATGTTTAATAGCCAGCCGTGGAGTTAAGGAGCAAGTGGTGTCCACTGAGCTGGCTAGTCGTTTACCAACGATTGGATTGAAAATTGGAATTGGGGGATTGTGTAAAATCAAAAGTTGAAGATGATAATTAAAAGAACATGTAAAAATCAAGGAGTTGTGTGGCATTTGGATGTGGGGGAACAGTGGTGCGAAAGTGCATACAGTATTTACTCTAAAGACAAACGAAAAAGTTGTCCTCAAAAAATTATTGGTCCTAGCTTGAAAAATAATTTTCCTTTGAAAATCCACGACTTATAGGGCCTTGAAAAAATCATTTAAAAATCCTCGACTTATAGGGCCTTGAAAAAAATCCTTTAAAAATCCACGACTTATAGGGCCTTTGAAAAAAAAATATTTCTTCAAAATTCCACGCCTTATGGGACCTTGGAAAAAATATTCTTTTAAAATCCTCGCCTTATGGGACTTTGGAAAAAATATATTCTCAAAATCACACGCCTTATGGGACCTTGGAAAAATATTCTTTTAAAATCCTCGCCTTATGGGACTTTGGAAAAAATATTTTCTCAAAATCACACGCCTTATGGGACCTTCGAAAAATATTCTTTTAAAATCCTCGCCTTATGGGAGCTTAGAAAAATATGCCTTTAAAAAATCCACGTCTTATAAGGCCTTGGAAAACATATTCCTTTAAAAATCCACGTCTTATAAGGCCTTGGAAAACATATTCCTTTAAAAATCCACGTCTTATAAGGCCTTGGAAAACATATTCCTTTAAAAATCCACGCCTAGATAGGCCATGGAAAATTATTCCTTAATAGTCCAGGCAAACATATTCCTTTAAAAATCCACGCCTTATTGGTGCTTAAAAAATATTCCTTTAAAAATGCACGCCTTATAGGGACTTGGAAAAATATTCCTTTAAAAATGCACGCCTTATAGGGACTTGGAAAAATATTCCTTTAAAAATCCACGCCTTATAGGGACTTGGAAAAATATTCCTTTAAAAATCCACGCCTTGTAGGGTCTTGGAAAAATATTCCTTTAAAAACCCACGCCTTGTAGGGCCTTGGAAAAATATCCCTTTAAAAATGCACGCCTTATAGGGACTTGGAAAAATATTCCTTTAAAAATCCACGCCTTATAGGGACTTGGAAAAATATTCCTTTAAAAATCCACGCCTTGTAGGGCCTTGGAAAAATATTCCTTTAAAAACCCACGCCTTGTAGGGCCTTGGAAAAATATTCCTTTGAAAAACCACGGCTTATATGACCTTGGAAAAATATTCCTTTGAAAAACCACGCCTTATTGGGCCTTGGAAAAATATTCCTTTGAAAAACCACGCCTCATAGGGCCTAGGAAAATTATTCCTTTGAAAAACCACGCCTTATAGGGCCTTGGAAAAATATTCCTTTGAAAAACCACGCCTCATAGGGCCTAGGAAAATTATTCCTTTGAAAATCCACGCCTCATAGGGCCTAGGAAAATTATTCCTTTGAAAATCCACGCCTCATAGGGCCTTGGAAAATAAGAAATCCACGCCTTATAGGGCTTGGAATAACATTCCATTAAAAAATTACGCCTTATGGGCCCTGGAATAATATTCCATTAAAAAATTCACGCCTTATGGGCCCTGGAAAAATATTATTTTAAAATCCACGCGTTGTGGCACCTTGGAAAAATATTCCTTTAAAATTCCACGCCTTATTGGTGCTTAAAAAATATTCCTTAAAAAATCAACGCCTTATTGGTGGTTGAAAAAAAAATATATCCTTAAAAAATCAACGCCTTATTGGTGGTTGAAAAAAAATATCCTTTAAAAATCCACGCCTTATAGGGCCTTGGAAAAAATATTCCTACGCTCTTCAGCTCGTCTATAAATGCCCCCGAACCTTTAGCTCGTCTACAAAAGACTTCCTGGCACTTCTTCCCCTCTATAAAGTTAATCGAACTCCTCAGATTGTCTATGTCTATCAATTTGTCCATAAAGACTCCCTGGCGCCCCAACTTCTCAATTGGTCTACAAAGACTCACTGGCCCTTTAGCTTATATATAAAGGCGCACCATCACTATAAAGACTCCCTGGCCCTTTAGTTCGTATATAGGTACTTCTTGGACCTCCAACTCCTTTATAAAGACTATTTGGCTCTTCAGCTCGTCTATAAAGATATCCTGACCTTCCAGCTTCCTATAAAGACTCCGTGGCCATTTATTTCGTCTTTAAAGATTATCTGGCTATTCAGCCCGTCCATAAAGAATCCCTGGCCCTTCATCCCATCTATACAAACTGCTTAACCCTTCAGTTAGCCTACCAATAAAGGCTCCTTGGCCATGTATTTCGTCTTGTTTATAAAGACTCATTGGGCTTTTAGCTCGACTATATGACCCTTCAGATCGTCTATAAAGATTCCCGATCCGTCAGCATGGCTCTAAAGACTCAGTGGTCCCTCAGCATGCCTATAAAAACTCCATGACACATTTTCTCCTTTATAGAGGAAGTTAGTTATTGTCGCCCAACTCCTCAGCTCGTCTATAAAGATTCCCAGGTTCTTCAGATCGTTTATAAAAACGCCCGGGACCTTTACCTCATTAGTAAAAAGTCCCTAACCATTCAGCTCAGCAATAAAGAATCCCTGACCCTTCACCTAGGTTAGACTTCTACCCTTCAACTATAAATACTCCTTTGACATTCAGATCATCGATAAAAACTCCTTGGTTCTTCAGCTCGTCTATAAAGACTTTCTGGCCTTTCAGCTCGTCTATTACGACTCCCTGCCCTTCATCCCGTTTATAAAGACTCCTTGGCTTTTCAGCTTCTCACCTCATCTGTAATGACTCCCTGACACTTAAATTCGTCTACAAAAGTCCCTAGCCATTCAGCTTGTCTATAAAAACGCTCTGACTCTTCAGCTCGTCTCTACAGACACCCAGACGTTTCAGCTGCTCTATAATGAACTTCTGGCTTTTCAGCTCTTCTGAAGTTTCTGTTGGCAGAAATTTTACGATATTTTCAGCTCCACTGTCTATCCCAACACATACATCGCTACCCCGTAAACTAATGAAGAAGAGAAAACGCATGATCCGCGACAACTTGTGTCAGAGACCAAAGAAAATCTCATATAAACAATAAAACGTTTATGACAGTTGGACATGATGCGTATAGAAGTATAAGCAGATCCCAAAGCAAGCATAGCGTTAATAAGCTTCTACTACTTCTTCTTCTTTTGTGTCATTTTACGTTTCATCTTGTAGTTATTGTTGTTGATATCTGGTGGAAGTTGCAGGCATGGCAGCAAATTGTCTTTTAAGTTCTCGTTTTCGGGCTTTTTGACTTCAATATAAGATGCCATTGGTTTGGCGGCAATCTGGAAGCGACCAAACACTTGGAAGGAAGCAACAACAACAACTGCAAAAAAACTTGGAAGGCTTGTTTTCAAGACTCTTTGTTATGCAGTTTAAGAAATTCTTTCGTGTGGCCGGTTGAACGGAGGGTAGGTTGCTTGGCTGGGCTGTGCAACAAGTTATTCAAACAACATTGCACATCTGTTGACAATTCGTTATAACCGATGATGATGATGACGTTGATGCTAGTTTGGATCATAGTGTCCTCAATGAAGTTTGAGTTGATGATAACAACAAGAATGATGGCCCATATGAAAGAAGATGAAAAAGCTTTTGTGTTGTTGTTGCAATCACATCACATACCAATAATAAAAACAGAATTGCAGAAAAAAACCTGGCAATGAGAATTGCAACAATACGCATCACATGACATCCACTAGCAGCAGCAGCAACAACTGGCAACACTAACCTTTAAACAGACAATTCATTAAAATTTTATTACTGGCGACAATGCCAATTTTTACATTGTAACAAAAACAACAACAGAAAAAACTATCAAGCATATCCTGTTTGAAATATTTGCTGCTTGTTTCAACTTCGGAAGGAATCTGTGTTGTGTGTAGTTTCATTTTTAAGATTCGAAATTAAACAGGGGCACAGCAATCGATATCAAGTTTTTCGGAAACAGGATTTAAAGAACCTCAGTTCAAATATTATTCCTTTGAAAAATCCACGCCTTAGTGGTCCTTGAAAAAATATTCCTTTGAAAAATCCACGCCTTAGTGGGCCTTGAAAAAATATTCCTTTGAAAAATCCACGCTTCTGGAAAAATATTTCTTTGCAAAATCCACACCTTAGTGGGCCTTGAAAAAATATTCCTTTGAAAATCCACGCCTTAGTGGGACTTGAAAAATATATATAAAATATTCCTTTGAAAAATCCACGCCTTAGTGGGCCTTGAAAAAATATTCATTTGAAAAATCCACGCCTTAGTGGGCCTTGAAAAAATATTCATTTGAAAAATCCACGTCTTAGTGGGCCTTGAAAACATATTCCTTTGAAAAAACCACGCCTTAGTGGGCCTTGAAAAAATATTCCTTTGAAAAATCCACGCCTTAGTGGGCCTTAAAAAAAATATTCCTTTGAATAATCAACGCCTTTTTGATGCTTGAAAAAAATATTTCGTTAAAAAATTATAAAGAATCTGTAATCCTCATTCTCAGATCTTCCTTCATCTATAAAGATTCATTGGCTCTTCAGTTCGTCTATAAAGAACCCCTGGTCCTACAGTTCGTCTATAAAGAATCCCTGGCCCTTCAGTTCATCTATAAAGACTCCCTGGCCCTTCAGCTCATCTATAAGACTTTCTGGGTCTTCAACACGTTTACAAAGATGCACTGGCTCTTCACTTCACTTATATGGACTCTCTGGCTCTTCAGTTCACCTCTAAAGGCTACATTGCTCTTCATTACGTCTATAAAAATTCCTTGAGCTTCACCTTTCCTGAAGACAATCTGCCCATTCAGTTTGTCTATGAAAACTTCCTGCCCACAATTGTTTATAAAGACTCCCTGAGCACGATTGTTTATAAAGACTCTATATAGACTCCGTGAGATTCAGCTCGTCTAAAAGGACTCCCTGAGGTTCAGCTTGTATATAAAGACTCCCTGAGCTTCAGCTCGCCTTTAAAGACTACCTAAGCTTCAGCTCGTCTATATAGATTACCTTAGATTCATTTCGTCTATATAGACTCCATGAGCTTCAGCTCGTCTATATAGACTACCTGAGCTTCAGCTCGTCTATATAGACTCCATGAGCTTCAGCTCGTCTATAAGGACTCCCTGAGCTTCAGCTCGTCTATATAGACTCCTTGAGCTTCAGCTCGTCTAAAAAGACTCCGTGAGCTTCTGCTCGTCTATTTAGACTCCCTGAGCTTCAGCTCGTCTATATAGACTCCTTGATCTTCAACTCGTCTAAAAAGACTCCGTGAGCTTCTGCTCGTATATATAGAATCCATGAGCTTCAGCTCGTCTATATAGAATCCCTGAGCATCAGCTCGTCTATATAGACTCCCTGAGCTTCAGCTCGTCTATATAGACTCCCTGAGCTTCAGCTCGTCTATATAGAATCCCTGAGCTTCAGCTCGTCTATATAGACTCCCTGAGCTTCAGCTCGTCTATATAGACTCCCTGAGCTTCAGCTCGTCTATATAGAATCCCTGAGCTTCAGCTCGTCTATATAGATTCCATGAGCTTCAGCTCGTCTATATAGATTCCATGAGCTTCAGCTCGTCTATATAGACTCTATGAGCTTCCGCTCGTTTATATAGATTACCTGAGCTTAAGCTCGTCTATATAGACTTCCTGAGCTTCAGCTCGTTTATATGGATTCCCTGAGCTTCAACTCTCTGATATTCAATTCTATAAAGACTCCCTGAGCTTCAGCTCTTTCATAAGGAACCCCTGAGCGTCAGTTCGTCTATAAAGACTCCCTGAGCTTCCTATATCTATTAGAAAACGTTGCCGAGATTCAGTTCTTCTATAAACACTCCCTCAAGTTCTTCTATAAAGACTTGTCTATAAAACAACCATCATGTCGTCAGTGAGGATGCCCTCAACACGGTATGTGCAGAAGTACTCCAGCTCATTAAGAAAAACTACCTCCTGCTAACTTTCATTTGTTTTTTTTTTTCAAGCAAATTTCTCTACGCCCCTGTTAAATTTTCCAACATGAAGAAAAGTTCTCCCAAAAATATTTCAAATTTTTCATTTAAAATTTATGAATTTGTAATATTCGTTATTTTCTTTAAATTGTTGTTCTTGCCGGTTTCCGTTCCATTCTTGCATATTTTTATACCCTTCACCACCACTGTGGTACAGGGTATTATGTCTTTGTGCATATGTTTGTAACAGGCAAAAGGAAACGAGATAGACAAATGGTTCCTTTTGAGAATATGCATAGAATCACTTTTTAAGTCGATTTATGCATGTCCGTCCGTCTGTCCGTCTGTCTGTCTGTCTGTCCATGTATTTTTGTGAACAAAGTACAGGTCGCATTTATGATCCGATTTGAATGAAATTTGGCATATGTCACTTATTCGGCCCAAGGACGAACTCTATTGAAATTGGGAAAAATCGGTTCAGATTTAGATATAGCTCCCATATATATATATTTAACCGATTTAATGTAAATGGTCCCTATATATCCTTCTATTTGCACGAAATTTGGTACAGCCTAATCATTTAGGTCTAGAATGATGCCTGCCAAATTTCGTGAAAATCGGTCCAGATTTAGATATAGCTCCCATATATAGTTTCGTCCGATTTCATGTAAATGGTGCACCAAAGTCCCTATATATCCTTCGATTTGCACAAAATTTGGCATAACGTACTGAATTAAGCCTAGAGTGATGTCTGCCAAGTTTCAAGAAAATCGGTCCAGATTTAGATATAGCTCCCATATATAGTTTCGTTCCATTTCATGTAAATGATGGATTTGCACGAAATTTGGCATAACGTACTGAATTGAGCCTAAAATGATGCCTGCCAAGTTTCGTGATGCCTGCCAAGTTTCGTGAAAATCGGTCCAGATTTAGATATAGCTCCCATATATAGTTTCGTCCGATTTCATGTAAATGGCGCACCAAAGTCCCTATATATCTTTCGATTTGCACGAAATTTGGCATAACGTACTGAATTAAGCCTAGAGTGATGTCTGCCAAGTTTCAAGAAAATCGGTCCAGATTTAGATATAGCTCCCATATATAGTTTTGACCGATTTCATGTAAATGGTGCCCCAAAGTCCCTATATATCATTCGATTTGCACGAAATTTGGCATAACGTACTAAATTGAGCTTAGAATGATGCCTGCCAAGTTTCATGTTAGTCAAAATGACATCAAATTTTGCACAACGTACAAAATTGAGCATAGAATTACGTAGTTGCGTTTTCTAGAAGTACAGGCATAGCCCAACGGATGACCTATTTATATTTGTTTGAAGTCGATTTACATTCTTTATGGACAGATCTAGGTAGATTCACATTTAGATAAATATCACATATTTTATTTCATCCAATTTCATGTTAATAGTCCTGTTTAATATACCCATAGTGGTGAAGGGTATCATATAGTCGGCCCCGTCCGACTTTACTACTTTCCTTACTGGTTTTATCATAACCTAATGATGTAGCAGAATTTTTTGTTTTCATAATTTTAGAATTTTTATTTGATTATTGTTGTTGTTTCTCATTAACAAAAAAAACGAAGTAAATTTAAAGATCATAATTTTATAACGGTTTGTCATCATACCTTGCATACCCTGCCCGTTTCATTGTTCGGCAAAGCATGAATTTCAAATTATCCAAAATTCACTGAAATGTAACTAATTGTTAATGGGCAAACCGGGCAGATAGACAGACCACCAGTAACGCCACTAGTAAGCAGCCGGCATGTTGTGTTGTGTGTGACATTAATGGAAAAACTTAAGAAAACGTCGCATGTAGGGGTTATTGTGCGCCGCTCTGTGGCTTTATTAGTGTTTATTTTACCGCATAAAATGCTGATGAATAATTAAAACAATAATCATAATAATTTTCAAATTAAGATGAGACAAGGTATGCGAGTAGTAGTTTTACTATTTTGAGGGCAAAACAGCAACAGCACAAGGTATTGGGGTTTCTTTAGGCACTTGTTTTTCGTTGTTGTATTTTCCTCTCAACCTTGTCACCCCTTTATTTTCCACAGTGGCTAAAACAAATACACCTTTATTTCCGCTGTCACCCACCCTCTCAAGAAAATAATCTAATAAAAACAAACCGAAATTCCATTACACTTGAAATCATGTTTTTTGTTGATAATTTTCTCTCATTTGTCATTCATTTTGTTTTTCTAATTTAATTTAATTATGGAGGCAGTTTTTCTCAGTGGGTAACTATTTTTTTTTTCAAATGTTTGTCATGGCTATACGGCTACAAATTACATTAAATGTAATTTACACCCTGGCATTAAACTATTTTTATGACAATTGTAAATTTCCTTGGTTTGAACCAATTCTCATATTCATAAAATGACGCACATAGCACAATCTGTGGTATTACACTGTTCCTCCGAATAAACTACGGAATTTTAATATTAGATATATGCAAATGATAATTTCTGGAAGATGTATATCTCTACGTTTACCAGTGGTGGTCAATTCAAAATACCCCAAGCATTCATGACCGTCTGATCGTCTAACCAACCTAGCAACGCTTATAAACAAATTCTATGATACTCAGGAGGTATGTAGAGATTCTCTGGGTTCTAGCCTTTATAAATATCGAGCTTGAGCCAGTCTGCAAAGACTTTCTGAGCCTCTGATCGTCAATAAATACTAGTCAACCTCAGCCTCAAGTCGTCTATGGAGAGACCTTGACACTTCAACTCATTTGCCAATGTTTCCTGAACTTCAAATCATCTATAAAGATTCCCTGAGCTTCAGGTTATCTATAAAGACTCTCGGAGCCTCAGATCGTCTATAAATTCTGAGCTTCCGATCGTCTAGAAACAATTCCAAACAAACATATAATGGATACAATCAGAAGAACTGGTGATCTGCCAGCAACAAAAGTCGTCACATCTATAAAAATTCCCTGAGCTTCAGGTTATCTATAAAGACTCCCGGAGCTTCAGATCGTCTATAAATTCTGAGCTTCCTACCGTCTAGAAACAATTCCAACAATTCCAAACAAACATCTAATGGATACAATCAGAAGAACTGGTGATCTGCCAGCAACAAAAAGTCGTCACCCTCAGCTTCCAGTCGTATATGAAGATACCTTGACACTTCACTCATTCGCTAACACTGCCTGAACTCCAGTTCGTCTATAAAGACTCCTGAGCTTCAGATCGTTTATAAAGACTCCCTGAGCTTCCGATTGTCTAGAAAAAAATTCTTAGGTCGTCCATAAAGACTCCATGAACTTCAGCTTGTCAAGTGGTCAGTGAAGACACCTTGTCACTTCAACTCATCTGCCAAGACTCGCTGAGCTCCAGAACAGCTATAAAAACCTCCTGAACTTCTGATAAATAAATAAAAGGGTGACAACTTCAGATCATCTATAAAGACTCCCTGAACTTCAGCTCGTCTAGAAAAACTATCTTAGCTTCACCTAGCCTATAAAGACTTCCTGAGGTCATCCATAGAAACTGTATGAACTACATTATGTCTATGACGACTTCCCGAACTTAATCTCATCTATAAAGCTTCAGCTCGTCTATAGTGATATTTGCGCCCTTCAGAATGATAAGAAAACTGCTGAAGTCCCTCGAGAAACGGAAATGATTATAATATAATATACCGTAGGAAACCGATGTAGACATGTCATCCATCGTAAGAACCAAATCATGTGCAATCCTACTGGCCATAGGGAATAGAGAGAAGCGGGAAAAATTCTACGAAGCCCCAAAATTATATATGACGAATGCCGGCAAAGTTCGAAAAAGGCATAAAGCTCGAGATAAAAGATCTTGCCTCAACAAGTTACCGCTTAAACTTATGATGGAGGGTAAAAAACATGCGTTGCCAGCGAATAACGTCGACAAAAAAGTGCTGCTGAAGGCTTCTAAAAACATATTTCGAAGGTGTCTCGATTGGAGTGGGAAAAGTGTTTCAGCGCAAACCAGATTATAACTTTTTATGCGAGTGAATCCGGACGTCTTATTTAATATCCGGTATATAGAAAAGACATATAACCTTTAGGGGACCATTGGAATAGAATCCGACAAAACTAACCAATTAAAAAATCCATACACATACCATTCTGAAATCTATGAAAATTTGAATTTCAATCGGATTCTTTTGTGTACCACTTGTATAAAATCGAGCAAAATAATGTATAAGGAAATATATAAAGCTCTGGACCTAACTGAGCAACCGTGGCATATACAACACAACTTTATCTCGAGTATATGGAACAGACGTAGGCTCCTCGGTCCACCATTTACATAAAATCAGACGAAAATGTATATGGTACCTATATCTAAATCTGAACCGATTTCAACAACATTTTGCAGACATCAAACTGAACCTAACTTAGTACGCTGTCCAAAATGTTTTTCAAACGGGCACATAGTGCGAGTTTTTTCATTTACCAAAAAATCGAACGAAATTATATATGGGAGCTATATCTAATTCTGAACCGATGTTAACAAAACTTCACACACATCAAACTGGACTTAAATCAGTAGGCTGTGCAAAATGTTGTGTCAATCGGCCCAACTTTGGGTCTTTAGTTCACCATTTACTTAAAATCGGACGAAAATATATATGGGAGCTATATCTAAATCTGAGCCGATTTCAATTAAACTTTGCACCCCTTAGGTCATTCTATGTCCACTTTGTAAAAAATGTTGTGTTAATCGGTCTAACATTGGGTCTTTGGTACACTATTTACATAAAATCGGACAAAAATATATATGAGAGCTATATCTAAATCTGAACTGATGTTAAAAAAAAACTTTGCATTATCTCAATCTGGAGCTAATTCAGTAGGCTGTGCAAAATTTTGTGTCAATCAATCTAATTTCGGGTCTTTGGTGCACTATTTGCTTAAAATCGGAAGAAAATATATATGGGAGCTATATCTAAATCTGAACCGATTTATCACAATTTCAGTAGGGTTCGTCCTTGGGCCAAATAAATGGGCTGTGTTAAATTTCATCCAATTCTGATCATAGGTGCGATTTGTACTTTGTTTACAAGAATACATCGACAGACTGACGGACATGCGTAAATCGACTCAAAATGTGATTCTATGCATATTTTCAAAAGGAACCATGGGTCTATATCGTTTCCTTTTGCTGTTACAAACATATGCACAAAGACATAATACCCTGCACCACAGTGCGGTGAGGTGGTATACAAATGGGTGTTCACATTACCCGAAGTTCCTCCATCATGACAGCCCTTTAAATTAGATGGTCAGGTCGCCATCCCTATGGAAAATTTGCGATTTTCGGCTCATAACTGTGGCATCTAGAGCGACTAGAATGGGGGACAAAAATAGCCGTCATCCTTGACAATAACCTGAACCTCATCCAAAATTTCGTAGCCATCAACGCTACATTGCTGCCCTCTAATATGATAATGGTATTACTAAATAATATAATAATTATAACCAGAGATGGCCTGTCATCAGTGACGTAAATGACATAAATTTAATGGTTATCAATTAAAAGGTCAATCACTCCTCTTGGATATACTATCAACTTCAACTTTTCACACAAAGTGCATTTGACCCGCTAAATATTAACCAAACAGACATGTTTATTCTTTGTCAAATCCATATAAAATTTCAACATTTTCTTAATTACCTCGAAAAAATTTAAAAAATTTTATCAGTTCTACCCTAAATATCAATATATGTAAAAACAATATATATTCTTGTAAATAACTGTGAATGGCTGATAATATTGATATAACTGTGGCCTGTATCGTGTTTACAAATTATAATGGTAAGACGTTTTCGACGTTCACACCCTTTTGACTATCAATATAAAGGTCAATCACTCCTCTTGGATATACTATCTACTTCAACTTTTCACACAAAAGTGCATTTGACCTAAATATTGAACAAACCGACATGTTTATTCTTTGACCAGAACCCCTTCCCCATGAAAAGACTTTTTGGACGGTGGAAAAGTTGCACAACACACCGCATAAAAACATTTCACAGGCAACAAATGAGTCGACTTTCAAGATCTTTGATTCAGCAAAAAAATTACCTGAAACATATGACACGTTCGAAACTATACTGCTCCGCTTTATAATTAACAATGGAATAGCACACTGTGGTACAGGGTATTATGCCGCCTGGTAACTGTTGTAACAGGATGGCAAAAGGAGGAAAAACTGGACTGGGACTTTTTATCGAAGAACCGGGTACCGAAATTTCTCTTCGTCTTACAGATCATAGCACGATCTTACAGGCGGAGGTTCATGCTATAACAGAGTGTCTTAACTGGTTAATTTCAAACCAAAGACAAAATACAGTAAATATTATTACGGACAGCAAGCAAGCTATAAATGCAATATCTTCCAGAACAGTTAAAACCAAAACTGTACTGGAATGTATAAAAACCATTAATGATTTCTCACAACAAGGACCTGTATGAATTATGTGGGTACCGGGTCACCAAGCAATCATAGGCAACGAGATAGCAAATCAACTAACCAAGAGTGCCATTGCACTACCCACAATAGAGGTGTATACCGCCAATGTATTTTCCCTTTAGCGAAACACGCCAAGAAATGAGGAAATATCTTTCATTTGACCCACAAAATTTGGCATAATGAATTGACAGGAAAAATCAGCAAAGTTTTGTGAAAATCGGATCAGATTTAGATATAGCTCCCATATATATATATATTCGTCCGATTTAAGACAAATTATGCACCAAAATCCCTGTTTATCATTCGATTTGCACCAAAGTCCCTATTTATCACTCGATTTGCAATTTTGCACAGCGTACTGAATTAGACAGTGAAACGCTATGTGTTAAATTTCGTGAAAATCGGTTTAGATTTAGATATAACTCCCCTATATATTTTAGTCTGATTGAATGTAAATGGTGTACCAAAGTCCCTATATATCTTTCGATTTTCATGAAATTTGGCATTGCGTAATAAATTAGGTCTAGAATGATGTGTGTTAAGTTTATGGCTTAAAATATTTTCGTCCTTTAATGTAAAATGTGTGGTCCCATTTTACACAAAATTGACACAAATTTTGCACAACGTACTGGACACAAAGTTAGAATAACCTAGAAGTTGGATATAAATGCTTATAGGGTATAAAAATCAATTTTAGTCGGTGAAAGTCAAAAAACATTTTGAATGTGTTGACAAGTTTAGACAATTTACTTTTTGTCCCTGGTCCTTTAAAAATTTGACGTCTGTTCGACTTTTCCGAAAGCGAAAGATATCCAGGCTCGTGTTATGGCTCAACCAAAGGTTTATGTTTATCATATGGTTCGGCTGTACTGCTTCGCTTGATAATTTTATCTTACAATTATGGATTTATAAATTAAAAATTTTAAATAATAACCATCAAAGCAACCCACAAAAATTTAACTACAGATCATCACCTATTGACACCTTGCCACAACATTATGCAAGTGATTTTTCTATTACATTGATAATAATATCGAATGATTATTATAATTGTTAACAATCCAGTTAGGTAAACAAGCCAGTCATATCACATGATGCTGATGGTGGCACCAACAAAAGCAACAACAATGACAGCTATAAGGTTGGTAACAAAACTTGTCCCAACAAATAATGCCCTCTATAACAGCAATTGTCATCGTCATCAATATCATGATAATGATTATTTTTATTATTGTCAAAAAAGTCAAACTACATTAAATTTAACAATAATGAACAGCAACAATAGCTATCGTAATAATAACAGTAGCAATAACAACAACAACAATTACAGCTATAATAATAATAACAATTTGAAAACAAACCTCTAATGGATACAATCAGAAAAAACGGACCAGTGATCTGCCTGCAGGGTAGGTGGTATTCATTGGAAATATTTTTAAGTTAAACTTTGAAAAAAAAAACGATTTTTGTATTTCCTTTAAAAAAATGTTGTTATATATCATTAATTAATTGGTTGTATCTTTGTTTGCAACCTCATAAAATAATCATCGTTTTATTACTGATGTTAATTAATAAATAAAAATCGTTTCCCTTTTCCCAATATCCTTAAAAAATCGCATAATATTAATATAAACATCATAATACCAATAAATTGATTAACATTTAATTGTTAATTTTTCTCTGATTTTAACAACATTGTAAACGTTAATGATATCCAGCGAACGACGAACGCACGAAATAGCAATGTATTTCAGTCATCGATCCACCGATCGGCAAGAAACACTACACCGATCATAAACATGAAATGTATCTTCACTAAATATTATTGGAAGCGCAGCGGGCAGAAAACACGTTAAACGCCATGACAACAACAAAAACAACAATGAAAAGGAGTTCACAAAACAACAAAAAATAGTCGTCCATATTGTTTTGACTTCTTGAGCCTCTGACAACCCCAATGGCGCTGACGTTTATTTACTTGTTGTCGGAGATTTTTGCAAAAAATCGGTGAGCTGTTCAATACTTTTAATTGATTCATAAAAAAGTAGCAACAAATCGAACATAAAACACGCAGTGAAATAAAAAAACCTAGAATCGTGCAAAACTTGTAATCGTACAACAGCAATTTGAAACACAAACAAAAAAATATATAGGCTTTATATGTGAAGATGTTTTACGCTTCGGAAAAGCGTCAGGTAGAAAACCGCATTGGGATTTTTACAGTGGTTTGGTGAGATAATATACAATTTGTATATATTCAAAAGCGTAATCTTCAATGCAAGAAAATAAAGTTTTTCCCCTTCCGACTTCACGGTTTTTGAAAGGTGTTACGATGCTTGGGAAGGTTGTAAAGGTGTGGTGGAAGTTTGTTTAATGTCAACATTGAGCACGTTTTCTGCATGGTCCACAATTCGTCACCATATCCCCTTATCGGATCCGCCAAGGTTTCAGAAAAGTAAATAATAACCATTTAATAGATTATAAACCAGTGAGCAGAGCAGAGTATAGTCGGGCGTGCCGACCATGTGATACCCCAGGGACAATTTAAAATAAAAATCGACATTTGCGCTCGAATACGTATCCCTACAATGCCCTGCACAACTACCTCTGAACTCGACAATTCTGTGGATCTATATTCCGAACCCGGGCAGTATTTCGCGTTATATACATCTTCTTTACCAAGTCAACAGATCATCTGGTAACTTTTCCGATTTGTATTATTGGTTCATTTAACATGCTAAGTGTCGACTGATCTTTTTGTTGAGATTTCGGTTTATAATTGCCAGAACTAAACAAACCTAAATAGAATATAGTACTTCCTTGTAAATATTTACGTATAACTCTAACATCCGGCCTATGTCCGACGAAATAAATATATACCCTATAGAAGGGAAATTTATCAAATTTTCACAACAAAGTCTCGGTTTATTTGACCCGCTAAATATTGATCGATTATCATGACAAGAGAAATGCGTGTTCTTGGTCAGCTTACTTTTTTCCGTAAAATATTTTGTGATGTTCGGATCATAATTGTGGCCTATAGAGCGCCCCGAAAAAAACAGACAGAAATAATGTTTTTAGTCCATTCCATCTTCTTGAGCCAAACCGAACGAATATGACGATTGATCCATAACTGTGGCCTGTACTGAGTTGACAGATCATAATGGACCACCACTCATGTCTAGATCGGCTCAGTTAGTCGAGATGTGACGATCGGTATACTAATTTTTTTGCATTTGTAAGACAACAACCATTACCATATGCATCATTGTTTCAGAGAACTGCCTAACTAATCTAAAAACATCTATCTATAAGGTATATGGCTTTATCTAAGAGGTTTCAGATTTAATGTTGATCAAATCGGCTTCAAGTTTAATTTACAAGTTCATGAAATTTTAAAGCTTGTGGGGAGGTACCAGATGGGGCGACCGACCGGTCCCAACTTCGGAAATAATGTTGAATTGGTAAAGATTATAAAGATAAAGATTATGCAATGTTTGGTTACATATCGGACATTACATTCGCCTGTAAATGAAAATTGTCACCATTTGTGGGGGAGGTACCAGATGGAGTGGACCAATAGGTTCCTTTTTCGGTCTTGATCTTTGCTTGGTAATGATAATAATTCGTGCAAAGTTTGTTTGAAATCGAACATTCAATTCGCCTAATATTGGATTTATAAATATTGAAAAAGTTGGCCATTTGTGAGGGAGGTACCAGAAGGAGTGGACCTATGGGTCTCATCTTCGGACTTGATCGGGGCTTGACAAAATGTTTATGCCAGGATTGGATGAAATCGGTTGCACCCTTCGAGCGTTATTATGCGCACAAGCCTGCCAGACAGACGGACGAACATTTTTAGTTCGACTCCAAATTGTCTGAAACTAATTTGGTCCAAAGAAACATAGAATCTAAAACCAATATTTCGATAAGGTACATTTTTGCCGTATTAAAATGTATATGGGCAATATTATATATGGGCAATGCTATATGATACCCTTCACCACTTTGGGTATATTCAGCATATGTATCCTAAAGTCGAAATTATATATGGAAGAGATTAATGTATATTAACTTCAGTACGTTGTGTCAATCGGCTTAGCTATGGATCTTTAGTGCACCATTTACTTAAAATCGGACGGAAATATATATATATATATATATATATATATAGAGAGAGAGGTGTATGAACATCTGAACCGATTTTCACGAAAGTACGCTATCCCAAAATCGAAAGATGTATGGGCCTATTTATATATAAGCGGACAAAAATATATGTGGGAGCTATATCTAAATCTGAACCGATTTTCTAGAAACTTGGCACACATCATTCTGGACCTAATTCAGTACCATGTGCCAAATTTCGTGCAAATCGAAAGATATTGGTACACCATTTACCTAAAATCGGACGAAAATATATATGGGAGCTATATCTAAATCTGAACTGATTTTTCCCAATTTGAATAGGGTTCGTCCTTGGGCCAAATAAGTGACTTGTGCCAAATTTAATCCAAATCGGATCAAAAATGCGACCTGTACTTTGTTAACAAAAATACATGGACGGACGGACGGACGGACAGACGGACATGCATAAATCGTCTCAGAAAGTGATTCTATGCATATTCTCAAAAGGAACCATGGGTCTATCTCGATTATTTTTGCCTGATAGTTATTGAAAAAGTTTTCTTTAAAAATCCACGCCTATTGCTGTGATAGTCCTTGAAAAAGTTTTCTTTAAAAATCCACGCCTATTGCTGTGATAGTTGTTGAAAAAGTTTTCTTTAAAAATCCACGCCTATTGCTGTGATAGTTGTTGAAAAAGTTTTCTTTAAAAATCCACGCCTATTGCTGTGATAGTTGTTGAAAAAGTTTAGCACTTAAACAATTGTTAAAATCCAAGCCTATTGCTGTGAAGTTGTTGAAAAAGTTTTCTTTAAAAATCACTGTCCTATTGCTGTGATATTGTTGAAAAAAATTGCAACAACAAACAAAAGAATGTTAACATGTAACTGAAGAGGCGCCTATGATTTTTCTTACAACTTGACCATGGCGTTTTTTCTTCTTCTTCTTCTTCTGGTGTTATTGTACTGGGCATCAATAACATGTTTAAATTCTGTTAAATGTTTTTTTTTCTTCTTAAAATCTTAATTTTTTTTCAAATAGCCCGAGATTGGATTGTCTAGTTCGATTGTGTTGTCGCCTGTCGTAGTCGTCTTCGTCATTTATGAAAAATCCATCTGTTAAAGATTCGCATCCTCATTTTTATGATGGAGGAAAAACAGAAAAAAAATCGTAAATGAGACACGCATCAGATAAAGCGCCACCTAGGCAAGAGAACATTTACGATTGTAGATGATACCCAACCTGACAGGCCAGTCTATTGATTGGGGAGAATGTTTTCAAGTATCAGTACCTCATAAAAAGTTGAATTTAAAACTGTAAATGGGTTTTCGTTTAATTTTTAATGCTGGTGAAAAAATAATAAAAAAAGCACATGTGGCCATCATCACCACTAACCAACCGAAATACCTTCTGTTCGCCAAAAGTGTACATCAAAGTTGCGCTTCAAAATTTCCTATGAAAGCCACAGCTACTCAAAAAACCAAACATATTTCGTTTATGATGAATATTTAGCAATAAACAGAAAAATGTTGTAGTTGTCGACTAAGTATCGTTACTAAAGAGGAATTCTGTGCAAAAAAGAAAATTAAATTTTATAAGGAGAAGAGAATATTAAACATTCACCATCGACAATAAACAGACAATTCATGTGGCGGCCTTGACTAACAAAAGACTTAAGACACAAACTTGTAAAATGGTAAATGTTCTTTTTTAATGTTCTTCCAAGCAGCAGGAACATTCAAGTACATTATTTACAAAACTTATTTTCAGTTTGCTTCTTTTCTTTTCAATTTAATATGGGGAAAAATACAAATTTTTTTCCATATTAAAATTCTTTACAAGATATTATGTTTGCTTTCCGAAAGGCTTGGGGAATGGTAGGGGGGTATGAAATGTTTTTAAATTTTTTTTTCGCATACCCAAAACAAAGACTTTCCTTTGGGGCACGTGAGATATTTTTCTTGTTTTCAACCTGGCTGTGAATGTGTGAAAGTTGCCTGCGAAGAATTGTAAGCTTCTGCGGTAATGTGTTTGTTCCCTTTTATGGTACGTCAAAATTATGTGCAATCAATTGACACTTTAAGTGCTGGAAAATTGATACATTATTTTGTAAATTGCTGCTTATGTTTGGGGGCTTTTGTCTGAAGCAGGAATTTGGGCATTGGTTTTCGTTTGCATATTCCATCGATAAATGTGGTAATGAGATGTACATCAATATAGGGTGTGAAGGAATTTCATTAAGGCAGGAAGGAGAAATCAAAGGCACTTAATGTGCCTTCCAAAAATATTATTTAATGAAACCACGCCTATAGAGCCCTCAGATGCCTCAAAAAATATTATTTAATGAAACCACGCCTATAGAGCCCTCAGATGCTTCAAAAAATATTGTTTAAAGAAACCACACCTAGAGAGCCCTCAGATGCTTCAAAAATATTGTTTAAAGAAACCACGCCTAGAGAGCCTTCAGATGAATCAAAAAATATTCTTCAGAGAAACCAGGCCTAGAGAGCCTTCAGATGAATCAAAAAATATTCTTCAGAGAAACCAGGCCTAGAGAGCCCTCAGATGTCTCAGAAAATATTATTTAAAGAAACCACGCCTAGAGAGCCCTCAGATATTAAAAAAATATTCTTCAAAAAAACTACGCCTAGAGAGCCCTCAGATATTAAAAAAATATTCTTCAAAAAAACTACGCCTAGAGAGCCCTCAGATAATAAAAAATATTCTTCAGAAAAACCACGCCTAGAGAGCCCTCAGATGCCTCAAAAAATATTCTTCAGAGAAACCACTCCTAGAGAGCCCTCAGATCCCTTAAAAAATATTCTTTAAAGAAACCACGCCTAGAGACCCCTCAGATGCCTCAAAAAATATTCTTCAAAGAAACCAGGCCTATAGAGCCCTCAAATGCCTCAAAAAATATTCTTCAGAGAAACCACACCTAAAGTGCCCTCAGATGCCTCAAAAATATTTTTTAAAGAAACCACGCCTATGTAGCCCTCATATGCCTCAAAAAATATTCTTTAAAGAAACCACGCCTATGTAGCCCTCATATGCCTCAAAAAATATTCTTTAAAGAAACCACGCCTATGTAGCCCTCATATGCCTCAAAAAATATTCTTTAAAGAAACCACGCCTATGTAGCCTTCATATGCCTCAAAAAATATTCTTTAAAGAAACCACGCCTATGTAGCCCTCATATGCCTCAAAAAATATTCTTTAAAGAAACCACGCCTATGTAGCCCTCATATGCCTCAAAAAATATTCTTTAAAGAAACTACGCCTATTAGGCCTCATATGCCTCAAAAAATATTCTTTAAAGAAACCACGCCTAGAGAGCCCTCAGATGCCTCAAAAAATATTCTTTAAAGAAACCACGCCTAGAGAGCCCTCAGATGCCTCAAAAAATATTCTTTAAAGAAACCACGCCTAGAGAGCCCTCAGATGCCTTAAAAAATATTCTTTAAAGAAACCACGCCTAGAGAGCCCTCAGATGCCTCAAAAAATACTCCTTAAAGAAACCACACCTAGAGAGCCCTCAGATGCATCAAAAAATATTCTTTAAAGAAACCACGCCTAGAGAGCCCTCAGATTTTTCAAAAAATATTGTTTAAAGAAACCACGCCTAGAGAGCCCTCATATGCTTCAAACAATATTGTTTAAAGAAACCACGCCTAGAGAGCCCTCAGATGGTTCAAAAAATATTCTTTGAAGAAACCACGCCTGAAGAGCCATCAGATGCTTCAAAAAATACTCTTTTCAGAAAAAACGCATAGAGAACCCTCAGATGCCTAAAAAATATTATTTAAAGAAAAAAAACGCATAGATGCCTCAAAAATATTCTTTAAGGAAACCATGCCTAGAGAATCCTCAGATGCCTCAATAAATTATCTAAAGAAACAAAACCTGTTGGTCCTTGAAAAAATATTCTTTAAAAATCGACGCCTGATGGTCTGTTAGTCCTTGAAAAAATATTCTTTAAAAATCCACGCCTGATGGTCTGTTGGTCCTTGAAAAAATATTCTTTAAAAATCCACGCCTGAGGAACAAAAGACCAATAGGCGTGGATTTTTAAAGAATATTCTTTAAAAATCCACGCTTCTTGGTCTTTTGGTCCTTGAAAAAATATTCTTTGGTCCTTGAAAGAATACTCTTAAAAACTTCCGCTGGTCCCTGAAAAATTATTCTTCAAAAATCCACACCTCTTGGTGTGTTGACTTAACAGGCCTTAAAAAATGTTGTAGGTTCAGATTTGCCCACCCCTGTCTCATTTACTTCATTCATTTTCCCATTTTCAAATCTATAATTATATGCGCGATAAATTATCAAAGGTGTTGATATCTTTGGTCCCGCCAAAAAAGAAAGTGCCCAGTCGGTGGGGCCATGGCCTCGGTACATGCAGCAGCATCATTCCATCATTTCCCATCAATAGTGAGGTGTTGGCTTTGATGATGATGATTTTTAAAGACTATAATTGTGTGTCACTAATTTACAGCAGCAGCGGCAATCGAAACTCGAGCGTTACATTTCTGGTCGCAAAACATATAACGTGCTTCTTCTTCTACTTCTTCCGTCTGATGGCTGCCATAATAAAATAATAAGGCCATTTGGCTTGTGAATTCATAATGAAATTAAATTCACCATGGCTGGAATGAGGCAGATGCGGCACGCAACAATAAACAATGATGATGACGATCGTGATGGCCGTCTTTATCATCATCATCATCAAGATTGTGAAAAGTCTTCCATTAAAAATTGGAATAATGAAAAACTGCTACTGTTACGGCGCTCTGGCCAAAGTAATTGAAGAATAAACTGCGTCTTTCTCCCCCTTCCCGGCCTTGTATCGGAATGCTGATGGCAGCCGTAATGTTTACGCAACATGAGGCCCAGCCAAATGGATTGAAACACGAACATAGTTTTGGTTCCGACTTTTGTTTTGTATTCTTTGTCAGCTACCCTGTGTAATGACATTTCTTTTGACAGTTTCTTGAGTGTGACACACATTGTGACCAACTTTCTTTTGTTTATTGAGCTACTTCGGAGCTCATTATGCTCGAATGTGAATGAATAAGTCAAAGAAGTAATTATGTGACTCCATGATTAACTGTTGTATTGTGAAAATCCCATAGGGGAGGGTTTTCCATTGGTCAGGGTGAGTTTCCATTCAAATTTTTGCAAACAATTTGACCGCAAACATTTCGGGTACTCGCCTATTGTAATTTGAGAATTTTGTTATGGTCCACTAAAATTCTATGCAAAATTGTTGCACATTCTTCTTTGCATGCCTCTTAAGCTGAAGTGACTTTTGTGAGATTTTTTGCAAATATTTTTTTATTTATTGTTCCGATTTTTAGGAAAATAAATGTTGCATGAAATTCTGAGGTACAGATTTGATGTGGTTATTTAAATTTGAGCACATATGGGTTTACTGGTGGTTATGGTGTATTAAAATATGATAATAGGCCATAATCTGGATTGAAGTCATATTTTAAAACAAACGACTTAAGACACAAGCGGGTGACCAAAAGGTGAAGCCACAGGGACAATCAAAACTACAAACGTGGATGTTAAAGAAAATTGTTCCAAGGATCAATAGGCATAGAGTTTTTTAAGGACCAACAAAAAAGTATAAATTTTAAAGACTATTTTTTTCAAGGACCAAAGGACCAACAAGCGTGGATTTTTAAAGAATATTTTTTTCCAAGGACCATCAGACCAAGAAGCGTTAATTTTTAAAGAATATTTTTTCAAGGACCAACAGACCAAGGAGCATGGATTTTTAAAGAATATTTTTTCATGGACAAACAGACCAAGAAGCTCGGATTCTTTAAGAATGTTTTTTCAAGGACCAACAGACCAAGAAGCGTGGATTCTAAAAGAATATTTTTTTTAAGGACAAACAGACCAAGAAGCTTGGATTTCAAAGAATTTATTTTTTTCCAAGGACCAACAGACCAAGAAGCGTGGATCTTTAAAGAATAGTTTTTTTAAAGTCCAACAGACCACGAAAAGTGGATTTTTAAAAAATATTTTTTTAAGGACCAACAGTCCAAGAAAAAAAAATTTCAATGACTATTTTTTTCAAGGACCAACACGCGTAGATTTTTAAAGAATATTTTTTCCAAGACCATCAGACCAAGAAGCGTGGATTTTTAAAGAATATCTGATGGCTCTATAGTCGTGGTTTGTTTAACGAATATTTCAGGCGAGGTTTCTTTAAAGAATATTTTTTGAGGCATCTGAGGGCTCTCTAGGCGTGGTTTCTTTAAAGAATATTTTTTGAGGCATCTAAGGGCTCTCTAGGCGTGGTTTTTTTAATAATATTTTTTGAGGCATCTAAGGGCTCTCTAGGCATGGTTTCTTTAAAGAATATTTTTGAGGCATCTGAGGGCTCTCTAGGCGTGGTTTCTTTAAAGAATATTTTTTGAGGCATCTAAGGGCTCCCTAGGCGTAGTTTCTTTTAAGAATATTTTTTGAGGCATCTGAGTGCTCTCTAGGCGTGGTTTCTTTAAAGATAATTTTTTAGGCATCTGAGGGCTCTCTAGGCGTGGTTTCTCTAATAAAATATTTTTGAGGCATCTGAGGGCTCTCTAGGCGTGGTTTCCTTAATAAAATATTTTTGAGGCATCTGATGGCTCCCTAGGTGTGGTTTCTTTAATAAAAGATTTTTTGAGGCCTCTGAGGCTCTCTAGGCTTTGTTTCTTTAAAACTCCATTTTTGTTTCCCAAAACTCAATTTCCATTTCGTTGACAGTTTATTTTTTCTTGGAAATCATGAAAATTTCACTTTACACCTTTGGCGGAATGCAGACAAGGTGTCGACTTAATCATTGACTCCGAATTTCAAAGTGTTAATTTTGCCATAAATGAAAATTGACGCCTATTTTTTAGTTTTTTTTTTTTTTTTTTTTTTTTGGTGTTGGTCAACACACACAAAAATTGTGGCTATGGGGAGGTCTGCGGCCATTCGGCAAGGTATGCAATGACAATTATCAATACAAAATGTTTATCGACTATCAACAGCCAGCAAAAAGGAACAAGTTTTTTTTACCAAGTGGACATTTGACATTCTTGGGCCATTGGTCACTATTACAAGTTATCATGATGAGGATGATGACGGAGATACACTCTGGGTGGGGAAGGCGACAAAAGAGCCTATAAAACAAAATAAAATAAAACATCGAAAAAAGTAAAAGTTGTCATCAAAGTAACACCTTTCGAAATAAGGACAAATGAAAAGAAAACTCATGAAGGGGATAAAATCAAACTCGTTTTCTTTGGCGGAGATAAAAAGAGGAGGTGTTGCCAAAAATTGTCACTGTCCAATAAATTGTCATCTAAACAATTTTTATTACACACATAACTAGTCCTTATAAAATAAATACTTTTTTCAGTTTTGTTTGCGGAAGAGTGTCTTCTTGACCTTTGAAAATGGTCATTGTTTGAATGTTTGTTTTCCAGTTTCAGGAGGGTTGTCTATTTTGACAATATGCCATTTTCAAGTAGCCTTTGGTCATACCTTTTGTTTGAATCTTCAAACGCTGAGTTTTTTTGCCTGTTTGGTCATTATAAGTTATAACTGTCAACACCAACCATAACGAATGCGTTACGAGTTGGCCATTGATGTTGTGTCACAGCATTGTCCTTCGATGACAACAATGGTTATGTTTAAACTAAAAATATTGTCTTTTGTTTGGGTTCGGTTGGGGTTTCATTGAATGTTTGAGGTTAATAATGAAATGCAATATTTCAACCATTCGACAAGGTAGGTAAAATAAATAAAACTTTAGAACCTTGAAAATGGGAATAAAGAATATTTTTGGAGGCATCTGTAGCTTCTAAGGCGTGGATTTTTAAAGAATATTTTTTGAGGCATCTGTAGCTTCTAAGGCGTGGATTTTTAAAGAATATTTTTGGAGGCATCTGTAGCTTCTAAGGCGTGGATTTTTAAAGAATATTTTTTGAGGCATCTGTAGCTTCTAAGGCGTGGATTTTTAAAGAATATTTTTTGAGGCATCTGTAGCTTCTAAGGCGTGGATTTTTAAAAAATATTTCTGGAGGCATCTGTAGCTTCTAAGGCGTGGATTTTTAAAGAATATTTCTGGAGGCATCTGTAGCTTCTAAGGCGTGGATTTTTAAAGAATATTTCTGGAGGCATCTGTAGCTTCTAAGGCGTGGATTTTTAAAGAATATTTCTGGAGGCATCTGTAGCTTCTAAGGCGTGGATTTTTAAAGAATATTTCTGGAGGCATCTGTAGCTTCTAAGGCGTGGATTTTTAAAGAATATTTCTGGAGGCATCTGTAGCTTCTAAGGCGTGGATTTTTAAAGAATATTTCTGGAGGCATCTGTAGCTTCTAAGGCGTGGATTTTTAAAGAATATTTCTGGAGGCATCTGTAGCTTCTAAGGCGTGGATTTTTAAAGAATATTTCTGGAGGCATCTGTAGCTTCTAAGGCGTGGATTTTTAAAGAATATTTCTGGAGGCATCTGTAGCTTCTAAGGCGTGGATTTTCAAAGAATATTTTTTCAGGCATCTGTAGCTTCTAAAGCGTGGATTTTTAAAGAATATTTCTGGAGGCATCTGTAGCTTCTAAGGCGTGGATTTTTAAAGAATATTTCATGGAGGCATCTGTAGCTTCTAATGGATTTTTAAAGAATATTTCATGGAGGCATCTGTAGCTTCTAAGGCGTGGATTTTTAAAGAATATTTCATGGAGGCATCTGTAGCTTCTAAGGCGTGGATTTTTAAAGAATATTTCATGGAGGCATCTGTAGCTTCTAAGGCGTGGATTTTTAAAGAATATTTTTGGAGGCATCTGTAGCTTCTAAGGCGTGGATTTTTAAAGAATATTTTGGAGGCATCTGTAGCTTCTAAGGCGTGGATTTTTAAAGAATATTTCATGGAGGCATCTGTAGCTTCTAAGGCGTGGATTTTTAAAGAATATTTTTGGAGGCATCTGTAGCTTCTAAGGCGTGGATTTTTAAAGAATATTTTTGGAGGCATCTTTAGCTTCTAAGGCGTGGATTTTTAAAGAATATTTCATGGAGGCATCTGTAGCTTCTAAGGCGTGGATTTTTAAAGAATATTTCATGGAGGCATCTGTAGCTTCTAAGGCGTGGATTTTTAAAGAATATTTCATGGAGGCATCTGTAGCTTCTAAGGCGTGGATTTTTAAAGAATATTTCATGGAGGCATCTGTAGCTTCTAAGGCGTGGATTTTTAAAGAATATTTCATGGAGGCATCTGTAGCTTCTAAGGCGTGGATTTTTAAAGAATATTTCATGGAGGCATCTGTAGCTTCTAAGGCGTGGATTTTTAAAGAATATTTCATGGAGGCATCTGTAGCTTCTAAGGCGTGGATTTTTAAAGAATATTTCATGGAGGCATCTGTAGCTTCTAAGGCGTGGATTTTTAAAGAATATTTTTGGAGGCATCTGTAGCTTCTAAGGCGTGGATTTTTAAAGAATATTTCATGGAGGCATCTGTAGCTTCTAAGGCGTGGATTTTTAAAGAATATTTCATGGAGGCATCTGTAGCTTCTAAGGCGTGGATTTTTAAAGAATATTTCATGGAGGCATATGTAGCTTCTAAGGCGTGGATTTTTAAAGAATATTTCATGGAGGCATCTGTAGCTTCTAAGGCGTGGATTTTTAAAGAATATTTCATGGAGGCATCTGTAGCTTCTAAGGCGTGGATTTTTAAAGAATATTTCATGGAGGCATCTGTAGCTTCTAAGGCGTGGATTTTTAAAGAATATTTCATGGAGGCATCTGTAGCTTCTAAATAGGCGTGGATTTTTAAAGAATATTTTTGGAGGCATCTGTAGCTTCTAAGGCGTGGATTTTTAAAGAATATTTCATGGAGGCATCTGTAGCTTCTAAGGCGTGGATTTTTAAAGAATATTTCATGGAGGCATCTGTAGCTTCTAAGGCGTGGATTTTTAAAGAATATTTCATGGAGGCATCTGTAGCTTCTAAGGCGTGGATTTTTAAAGAATATTTCATGGAGGCATCTGTAGCTTCTAAGGCGTGGATTTTTAAAGAATATTTCATGGAGGCATCTGTAGCTTCTAAGGCGTGGATTTTTAAAGAATATTTCATGGAGGCATCTGTAGCTTCTAAGGCGTGGATTTTTAAAGAATATTTCATGGAGGCATCTGTAGCTTCTAAGGCGTGGATTTTCAAAGAATATTTCATGGAGGCATCTGTAGCTTCTTTTAAGGCGTGGATTTTTAAAGAATATTTCATGGAGGCATCTGTAGCTTCTAAGGCGTGGATTTTTAAAGAATATTTCATGGAGGCATCTGTAGCTTCTAAGGCGTGGATTTTTAAAGAATATTTCATGGAGGCATCTGTAGCTTCTAAGGCGTGGATTTTTAAAGAATATTTCATGGAGGCATCTGTAGCTTCTAAGGCGTGGATTTTTAAAGAATATTTCATGGAGGCATCTGTAGCTTCTAAGGCGTGGATTTTTAAAGAATATTTCATGGAGGCATCTGTAGCTTCTAAGGCGTGGATTTTTAAAGAATATTTCATGGAGGCATCTGTAGCTTCTAAGGCGTGGATTTTTAAAGAATATTTCATGGAGGCATCTGTAGCTTCTAAGGCGTGGATTTTTAAAGAATATTTCATGGAGGCATCTGTAGCTTCTAAGGCGTGGATTTTTAAAGAATATTTCATGGAGGCATCTGTAGCTTCTAAGGCGTGGATTTTTAAAGAATATTTCATGGAGGCATCTGTAGCTTCTAGGGCGTGCATCTGTAGCTTCTAAGGCGTGGATTATTAAAGAATATTTTTGGAGGCATCTGTGGCTTCTAAGGCGTGGATTTTTAAAGAATATTTCATGGAGGCATCTGTAGCTTCTAAGGCGTGGATTTTTAAAGAATATTTCATGGAGGCATATGTAGCTTCTAAGGCGTGGATTTTTAAAGAATATTTTTGGAGGCATATGTAGCTTCTAAGGCGTGGATTTTTAAAGAATATTTTTGGAGGCATATGTAGCTTCTAAGGCGTGGATTTTTAAAGAATATTTTTGGAGGCATCTGTAGCTTCTAAGGCGTGGATTTTTAAAGAATATTTATGGAGGCATCTATGGCTTCTAAGGCGTGGATTTTTAAAGAATATTTTTGGAGGCATCTGTAGCTTCTAAGGCGTGGATTTTTAAAGAATTTTTTTGGAGGCATCTGTGGCTTCTAAGGCGTGGATTTTTAAAGAATATTTTTGGAGGCATCTATGGCTTCTAAGGCGTGGATTTTTAAAGGATGTTTTTGGAGACATCTGTAGCTTCTAAAGCGTGGATTTTTAAAGAATATTTCTGGAGGCATCTGTAGCTTCTAAGGCGTGGATTTTTAAAGAATATTTCATGGAGGCATCTGTAGCTTCTAAGGCGTGGATTTTTAAAGAATATTTCATGGAGGCATCTGTAGCTTCTAGGGCGTGGATTTTTAAAGAATATTTTTGGAGGCATCTGTAGCTTCTAAGGCGTGGATTTTTAAAGAATATTTCATGGAGGCATCTGTAGCTTCTAAGGCGTGGATTTTTAAAGAATATTTTTGGAGGCATCTGTAGCTTCTAAGGCGTGGATTTTTAAAGAATATTTTTGGAGGCATCTGTAGCTTTTAGGGCGTGGATTTTTAAAGAATATTTCATGGAGGCATCTGTAGCTTCTAAGGCGTGGATTTTTAAAGAATATTTCATGGAGGCATCTGTAGCTTCTAAGGCGTGGATTTTTAAAGAATATTTCATGGAGGCATCTGTAGCTTCTAAGGCGTGGATTTTTAAAGAATATTTCATGGAGGCATCTGTAGCTTCTAAGGCGTGGATTTTTAAAGAATATTTCATGGAGGCATCTGTAGCTTCTAAGGCGTGGATTTTTAAAGAATATTTCATGGAGGCATCTGTAGCTTCTAAGGCGTGGATTTTTAAAGAATATTTCATGGAGGCATCTGTAGCTTCTAAGGCGTGGATTTTCAAAGAATATTTCATGGAGGCATCTGTAGCTTCTAAGGCGTGGATTTTTAAAGAATATTTTTGGAGGCATCTGTAGCTTCTACGGCGTGGATTTTTAAAGAATATTTCATGGAGGCATCTGTAGCTTCTAAGGCGTGGATTTTTAAAGAATATTTCATGGAGGCATCTGTAGCTTCTAAGGCGTGGATTTTCAAAGAATATTTCATGGAGGCATCTGTAGCTTCTAAGGCGTGGATTTTTAAAGAATATTTCATGGAGGCATCTGTAGCTTCTAAGGCGTGGATTTTTAAAGAATATTTCATGGAGGCATCTGTAGCTTCTAAGGCGTGGATTTTTAAAGAATATTTCATGGAGGCATCTGTAGCTTCTAAGGCGTGGATTTTTAAAGAATATTTCATGGAGGCATCTGTAGCTTCTAAGGCGTGGATTTTTAAAGAATATTTCATGGAGGCATCTGTAGCTTCTAAGGCGTGGATTTTTAAAGAATATTTCATGGAGGCATCTGTAGCTTCTAAGGCGTGGATTTTTAAAGAATATTTCATGGAGGCATCTGTAGCTTCTAAGGCGTGGATTTTTAAAGAATATTTCATGGAGGCATCTGTAGCTTCTAAGGCGTGGATTTTTAAAGAATATTTCATGGAGGCATCTGTAGCTTCTAGGGCGTGCATCTGTAGCTTCTAAGGCGTGGATTATTAAAGAATATTTTTGGAGGCATCTGTGGCTTCTAAGGCGTGGATTTTTAAAGAATGTTTTTGGAGGCATCTGTAGCTTCTAAGGCGTGGATTTTTAAAGAATATTTTTGGAGGCATATGTAGCTTCTAAGGCGTGGATTTTTAAAGAATATTTTTGGAGGCATATGTAGCTTCTAAGGCGTGGATTTTTAAAGAATATTTTTGGAGGCATCTGTAGCTTCTAAGGCGTGGATTTTTAAAGAATATTTATGGAGGCATCTATGGCTTCTAAGGCGTGGATTTTTAAAGAATATTTTTGGAGGCATCTGTAGCTTCTAAGGCGTGGATTTTTAAAGAATTTTTTTGGAGGCATCTGTGGCTTCTAAGGCGTGGATTTTTAAAGAATATTTTTGGAGGCATCTATGGCTTCTAAGGCGTGGATTTTTAAAGGATGTTTTTGGAGACATCTGTAGCTTCTAAGGCGTGGATTTTTAAAGAATATTTTTGGAGGCATCTGTGGATTCTAAGGCGTGGATTTTTAAAGAATATTTTTGGAGGCATCTGTAGCTTCTAAGGCGTGGATTTTTAAAGAATATTTTTGGAGGCATATGTAGCTTCTAAGGCGTGGATTTTTAAAAAATATTTTTGGAGGCATCTGTGGCTTCTAAGGCGTGGATTTTTAAAGAATATTTTTGGAGGCATATGTAGCTTCTAAGGCGTGGATTTTTAAAGAATATTTTTGGAGGCATCTGTGGCTTCTAAGGCGTGGATTTTTAAAGAATATTTTTGGAGGCATATGTAGCTTCTAAGGCGTGGATTTTTAAAAAATATTTTTGGAGGCATCTGTGGCTTCTAAGGCGTGGATTTTTAAAGAATATTTTTGGAGGCATATGTAGCTTCTAATGCGTGGATTTTTAAAGAATATTTTTGGAGGCATCTTTAGCTTCTAAGGCGTGGATTTTTAAAGAATATTTTTGGAGGCATCTGTAGCTTCTAGGCGTGGATTTTTAAAGAATATTTTTGGAGGTAACTGGAGATATCATCTAAAGCATATTTCGTCTATAAAGATCTTCGTCTCGAGATTATCCAGTCTTCTCGTCAAATTTGAAGTAATTGGAACACTCACAAAAATGTATCAACATCTTCCAACCTGAACCAGTTAAACAAATTAAAACATTTGGGGTTCAATTACTTCATCTTGGTCCCAAA
Source organism: Musca vetustissima (assembly GCF_032173495.1). NCBI lineage: Eukaryota > Metazoa > Arthropoda > Insecta > Diptera > Muscidae > Musca > Musca vetustissima. The sequence continues at coordinate 160,645 of NW_026877147.1, read as the reverse complement.
GCGTTGTTGTAATTAAGCAAAATTGTATAGTCCACCAAGTTATGACCCACAAAAGCAACATCTTGAACATGATGTTAACTCTGTGTAAACTCATCTCATTAATTTGGAGACGAGAAAATAATTTTTGTTGTTTTTCTTTGCTTGCTTAAAACGTCACTCAGTCCGTCACTCACTGTGAAAGGCGCGCGCAAAAATCAAAACTGACAGCCGCGACAGACAGCAGACATTCGTGAGTCTGAGCAATGCGTGTGTGTGGTCACCAGCGACAACAGGCCAAATGACTCAATTATGATTTTTTTTTTTTTGTAGCTGTTGTTGGATTTTAGCCACCGTTTTTGGCTTTATTTGGCGCTTTGTTCATGCGTTTTTATTTCTCTGTGTGATAGCCACTTGCCTCATAATACCATAATTGACTTGAATTAAAAAATTAAGACAAAAAAACAATCATCTCAACTGACTGCCCAAAAAGTTAAATGAATATCAACTTTTATGGGTTTTTATTATTATATCATTCATGATAAAATAATAATAATAAAGAAGCTCACGAAAAAAAACCATCAGACAAGCATAAAACATAATTTAATTGACAGCAGGAGTTTGAGAAAAATTATTTCATTTGTTATTAACTAATTACTGTCAATATTAGGGGGTTAATAATATAATTAAATATGTGTAGCTCCCTTAGAGATTATAAAAGAAACAAATTAGAAGGCTAATAACAACTACAATTAAAAATATTATGTAAATGAAAATTCTATTAAATAAAGTTTATGTTTTGAAACATAAGACTAAGGAAATAAAGTTGTTTAAGGTTTGTTTCTTAAGTCTTTCGTTTTTTTGGATGGTTGGTGGTGGTGTAAATGACCAAGGTCAACTATTTTGCAAATAGTAGCTAAACAAATTAGATAAGGCGGATTGTTTATGAGAAAAACATCATATTTTCCATACAATAATTAAACAGAGGTAGGACCTGTAAGTTCAAAGTTTTGTCCAAAGTAAATCTCCCAATACTATGGAATTTGTTTATTTTGCGGTAATTTGTATATCCTCCAAAATACAGATACATTGTAATGAAATATTGCTCTTTCTCAGACTTTCTAGGCAAACATCTGTTATATTTGTATGTCTTGTACACTTTCCATGGGGGTCATGGGCACAAACTTGGTTGTATTCGAATTATAAAATGACTAACATCGAATACCTTATTTTTTTCCACGAAGGACAGAAATGAACTGTAGTATATATCGTGAAGAAAGAAAGAGGTTTGAGATTTTAGAAATCCGTTAATATTTCCCCTACATATTTCCCCATCTCAGTAAGGTAATTAGTGTTGTTATTTCTCAACAATTGAATTCGTAAATATGTAAAGCTGGACTTTTATGCCCAACGTTTTATTGTTTTCCTTGCACGTCCGGCATGCGATTTTTTCAACGCAGCTAATAATTCGTAAATGCGCTTGCAAGATGAAGTTTCCTTCACAGATTGAGGGTATCTCTTTGACCCATGACTTCAACTCTAGATGTGTTACGCAAAAGCACTTCGGTCTAGTATTTTTTTATTATTTTAAAGATGGTTTCTCTTATAGCGAATTTGCTGTCCTTTAGGATATTTATTACTATTAGCCTAGAGTTCGAATCAGTTCAAACACTCAGTTATTGCTACTCCAGCCAAATTTCGTTTAAATCGAACAAACATAGGCCCTTCGGTGCACCATTTACATAAAACCAAACGAAAATATATAAAAGGCCTATATCAAAATCCGATTTCAACAAACCTTATGACGCATCATTTTTTCCTCAATTGCAGTTGCTATGCAAAATTTTGCTCAATCGAACAAACATTGGGAGTTTAGTGTATCATTCACAAAAAATCGGACGAAACTATATATGGGAGCTATATCGGAATCTGAACCGATTTTAATAAAACTTCACAGACTTCAGTCTGGACATAATTCAATACTCTGTGCAAATTTATGTCAAAATCGGATAAATATCGGGAGTTGGTGTATCGTTCTAAATCGGACCAATATTAGGAGTTTGGTGCACCATTTACCTAAAATACAACGGAACTATATATGTGAGCTATATTTAAATCTGAACCGATTTTCTCCAATAGGGTTCGTCCTTGGGCCAAATAAGTGACATATGCCAAATTTCATCCAAATCGAGTAATAAATGCGACCTGTACTTTGTTCCCAAAAATAATTGGACGGGCAGATGGACATGCATATATCGACTCAGAAAGTGATTATATGCATATTCTCAAAAGGAACCATGGGTCTATCTCGATTCCTTTTGCCTGTTACAAACATACGCACAAAGACATAATACCGTGTACTACAGTATGGTGAATAGTATAAAAAATTTTAATTTTGAATTATATAATACTTAATACAATAAATATTGTAAAAAAATAACCAATCGGCGCAAAAACCCAATAGTACGGAATTAACTCGCGTTATAAAAAGCACGTCTGCATAAATACCTAATAAAAGTTTCGTGAAGAAATGTTTAATAATCACAGAGGAGGCCATCCGGGTGAAGTGAAAGCTGTTCTACCCTGGAAATTGCAAAGGGACTTAAATTGGACGTCGTAAACACATCTATGTTGCGCGGATATACGTCTAATTATGAGGGAAATCTATCTATCTATCCTAGCTTCACATTGTAGTGTCTTTTAAAAATCTCTTTTTTGGCAAAAAAAAGTAAACATTTGCTCACGATAGATGGCTCAGATGATTTGAATGAATCAGCAACACGGGTTAGTATTATTGAAATGCATATCGTCATCATAAATGCAAACGGACGTAACTACAGAAAAATTCGAAATTGACTATTTGTTTGATTATTGTTCGTCTGATCAAACTACATGTTCACACAAAAATTTAGACATCAAACGTCTAATTAAAGAAATTCAAACGGACGTAACTACAATAGTATTTGTTTTTTAATGCAAACAGACGTAACTACACTCCTGTAAAAAACTAATGCTCGAAACATTGAAGATAGAAATTCTGAACTTATATTAATGTCACTTCAGGGATGTTATATATTGAAAATGAGATATATCGGCTCCCATATAGCGGTACCCCAAAATTATTTTAAAGCTTTTTTAATTTTATTTAACAAATTAGCTTTAATTAGGTATTTTTGTTTCCCCCCTGGGTGGAAAAGTACCCTGTGCAAAGTTCTATCGCTATCGGAGAATTATTTTATGCTTTTAGTGGAACATTTACATAAAACCGGTCGAAACTGTATATGGGAGCTATATCGAATTCTGAGCCGATTTTCACGAAACTCAACACACATCACTCTAGACTCAATTCAGAACGCTATGCAATTTGATGCAAATCAAAAGAAATATAGGGACTTTAATTCACCATTTACACAAAATCGGACGAAAATTCGTGTGGGAGCTATGTCTAAATCTGAACCGATTTCAACAACGTCACTCCGGACTCAATTTGGTACGCTGTACAAATTTTAGTCTCAATCGGATAATTATTAGTCACTTTGTTGTACTGTATACCAAAGGAAAACCAAGGTAGTTTCTGACTTCCACGAGTCGCCCTGATGGCCACATGTTGTCTAGGGCCACAAAAATTTGCAGAGGGGTTGGGGAACACCAAAATAAGATTCCAATAAAAATTTGAAAGCTATAACGAATTTACTATGATTGTTTTAGAAATATTATCATTTAAGAATCGACTTTTGAGTTCCTACATCTAGATCAGATCCGTTTAGACTAATTTAAAACAAAAAAACTTCACGATAGTCCAACTTTATAATGAATTACAGAGCTATCTTTGGATGGGTGCAAATGTTCCACGGTTATTGATCTACGTATAATTTTTTGGTTATTGACCGTAGGGTTAAAACGAATTGGCTGTGATTTTGTATTTTCGGTTGGTCCCATACCTCCCAAATCTCGATATTCAAGTGTGTTTGACAATGTTTTACTTCGAATTGGCTCTAATTTAATATTTTTTATTCTCATTGGGTAGATGCCAATTGCCTATATTCACTTAGGTTTCGGAGTATCCCCCATGAAACGATCGCCCAATATTCGGTGTTGTGGTCACGTTTTTAAAACGAATTGACTCCAATTTGTTGTTTTTCATTCTCATTGGGTAGAAAATTAGTTTGAATATTGGCACATTTTTCTTGGTAGCCCCCATAGAGCGGTACATATCCTCATTTCTATATGTTGCTGACATTACTTACTTAGCTAGCTAGTGATAGAACGGTTGTTCCATAAGTCGAGCTCTTCCAATTTGAAGGACCATGTTCCGAGATGGTGTTTTCTACTTGATATTTCCATCTAGTTCATGGCCTTCCACTCCTGCGCGAACCATCAGTAGGCTCGCTTTTATATGCCTTTTGAGCTGGGGCATTCTCATTCATTCGCACAACATGGCATAGGCACCGCTGCAGCTCGATACGAATGACTATGTCCGCGTATAGATTGTAAAACTCGTGGTTCCTTCGACGCCGATATTTACCGTCGACACAGATTGGCCCGTAGATCATTCGGAGAATTTTTTTTCTCAAACACGGAATTAAATATAAAACAATATTATTCAGAAAAAAATTGTATATGTCTATGTTGGGACATAGACCTTATATAAAGCCAACCAAAAAATATGTTTGCGGTTTCGATGTCGATATTTTCGATGGTGGTCCATCTGATTGATCGATAAGCACAATCATCAAAGAATATACAGGCATGGATACAATATTAGTTTGTGAAAGTTCGAGAATTATCGCCTGCAAATCGACTTTAAATTATTGGAAAGGGAATTGGTGCAAAGAAATTTGGGCCTCAATTCCAATATTTCGATGAGTTACATTTATGCCGTAACAATGCGTATGTAGCCTGGCTGAGGGTATAATTCATATCATAGCAAATCATTCATCTCACTACATGTACCGAGTATGTTTAAAAATATGTTTAATTGAATAACATAGAATATATTTTATATATAAGGACCCACCATTTTAGAAATGTTGACCTCCTGGTCCTGGTAGAACGTTTCAGCACATTTCCGCTTTTACTAGTATTTGAAGCCTCTTCCGGTCACTTTAAAAAAAAACTCTTAACAGATATTAATTTAAAATATAAAATTCGAATATTCTCGGATTGCTTGACTTCAATATTACATAAAATCGACTTTACTTCGCACTTCAATTTTTGGCAGAAGAGGATACATTTTATTTGCAAAATAACATAAAATTCATTTAAAGTATAAAATTGTTGCCTTCTACCAATTTTTATTATTTCCATTTCAATTTTGAAAACCCATCCCATACCTCATAACTTTTTAACAAAATAGTATTGCCTTTGGTGTGGCACACAGTAGCTTTAAAATCTATTGAATACAGAATCTTTTCAACATACATCTTGCAGCAGAACAAAAAAAAAAACGTTATTGCAAATATTTTTTTTTCTAGCACCAAAAAACAACTGCAAAAAACTAAACTTTTTATCTGATTTAGTGGCATCATGCAATGTCTATAAATTATGGACACACGTAACGTACCGTTCCGTAAAATATAATGTGATGATGACATTTTTCGCTATTTTCTATAGACTGACTATTTATTTTTTAAGAAGAATTCCTACCTAGATCTAAACACTTTTTTATTCACATTTTTTTCTGTTGTTGTTATTGTTTAGCGTTATGACTTATAGAATTTATGCAAAACAAACTACAACAGCAACTATGAAAATGTCTACAAAAAATCCATATTTGCATAAATATCGTTTTTCCACAATTCAATTGAAGGTAAACGAAAAAATAAATACACATACATACAGACATATAAAGGCAACGTAATATCATAGACAACGTTTAGAAGAAAAAAATACTAGAAAATTTATGGAGATGAGCAGATGGCAGCCAGCACGTTACAGCTATTGCTGAAATGGAAGTTCCAACAGATAATATAAAATGGTTGGGTTTTTTTATTTAGTATTGTTTTTTTTTTTTTGTCTGACTGCCTGTTTTTAAATTATGTCTATGCCTAAACATATTAAAGCTTGTAGACAAAGGACTTAGAACACAAACTTGATTTGTGCAAAAATATATATTTATATGTTACATACATATTAGTTGCTTAACCTATGCGATTGAGAAAAATATTTTAAAGGAGTATACAAAACATCGTACATCGAGATGTACAGAAGTCAGAATGAAGTCCGAAAATTCTACCAACGGGTAAAACACCAAACCGAAGGCTTTGATGGAGGCACATCCTCCTGTAGAGATAAAGAAGGAAACCTGGTGACAAATACCGACGGCGTGTTGAGGATCTGGAAAGAGCATTTTGAAAAACTTCTGATATCAAACAGTAGTATTGAAGTGGATACCCCAGAACCAATAATAGATGACGGTATAAAGTGTATACCACCTAGCCAAGATGAAGTCAGAATAGCAATCAATCGGTTAATGAATAATAGAGCGGCAGGTGGCGATGGGTTACAAGCCGAACTATTTAAGATTGGTGGTAAGATGCTGTTAGAATGCATGCCCAATGATTGGAACCTCAGCATCCTGTGTCCCGTGCACAAAAAAGGAGACAAAACGAGATGTGCCAACTATAGAGGAATAAGTCTCTTTCCCATCGGTTATAAAGTGTTATCCAGCGAACTGTGTGAACGACTGAAGACAATGGTCAATGACATTATTGGACCATACCAAAGTGGCTTCAGACCTGGCAAATCCACCATTGACCAGATTTTCGCTCTGCGCCAAATCCTGGAAAAACCCCCACGAAAAACACATCGACACATTCCACCTATTCGTCGACTATAAAGCCGCATTCGACAGCCCTATCCGTTCAGAGGTGTATAAAGCAATGTCTGCGTTTGGCATTCCTGCAAAATTAATTCGGCTATACAGGATAACTTTAACAGGCACAAGATCAGCAGTTAAAGTTGGAAAGGACCTCTCGGAGCGCTTTAATACCGAACGAGTATTCAGACAAGGTAATAGCCTGTCGTGTGATCTTTTTAACATCCTGCTGGAAAAGCTCATACGAGAGGCAAAAGTGAACAGAAATGGCACTCTGTACACCAAACAACCCATATTACTCGCCTACACCGATGACATCGACATAATGGGTCGAGAGCGGTAACAGCCACCTTTGAACAAATTGAGAAGAAGTCTGCCAAATTGGGTCTGGCAGTAAACGGCGAGAAGTCCAAGCTGATGGTATCAACACGCAAGACGTCCAGTAGACTCGGACCAACTGTGGAACTTGAGAACTACAGCTTCGAGGTAGTCAAAGATTTTATATACCTTAGTACCGCCATAAATAAAACGAATGACATCTGTTTTGAAATTTGGAGAAGGATAGTGATGGCCAACCGATGCTACTATGGTCTGAGCCAACAACTCAAAAAAAAAAAAAAAAAAAATCCGAAAGATTTATGGGCCTATCTGCGTACGAGCTATTCTCGGACATCGACATTGTTAGACTTTTGAGCTGCAGCGACTACGTTGGCTAGGTCATGTTGTGAGAATGGATGAAGATGCTCCAGCCCAGAAGGCATATAAAAGCGAACCAGCTGATGGTTCACGCAGATGGGGAAGGTCACGAATACGATGGAAAGGCCAAGTCGAAGACAACATTGCTGAAAATGGTCTTTCAAATTGGAAAAACTGCACAAAAGACCGACGCGCCTGGAAATCTTTTCTAAGCTCGGCTTATAGAACGAAAGTTCTGTTACAAGCTAGCTAATAGCAAACCACTTACACCATGTCAATGGTGTCAGTGGTTTGCAATTCATCCAACTTCCAGTTTTCGTTGAGTCTATGTCAACATGGATCTAAAATTCCTTTTCCTAATAATTCGAAGTCCAAAGAAATCATAGTCCACAAATTTATATTTTCATAAAATAACTCTGGTATTTTGTATGGGTTTATCCCTATTTCAGCTCAGGGACTATTTAAAATATTTTATACACCTTACCTTAATTTTCCGAAAAGCACACATAATAAAGACAGTCTGTTAAAAAAAATATTTTAAGTTCGACCGGTACGAATTTTTTCTATCATTTCTTCGCAATACGAATAGAGACGACTGCACCATCCTGCTCGTAATTGAGCCAAATCTACTAAGGATTGCCTAGGCATTCGGCGGCTCTTCAGCTGCTATAGGTGGGGGCCCAGATCCAAGGACTGCAGTTAACTTGTATTAATTTAACACGTTGGAATCTGCATCAGTGAGCATGCACACTGACTTGATATTGAGACCTCTCTCTCTCTCTCTCTCTAGATCATGCAGATTCTTCCTGACACTCCTGGGTGGAAGATTTCTATTCAGAATATGGTAGCCAGAGGATACTTTCTTAAGCATTACTCCAAAGCATATTATTGTAGAGAAATAAAGCAAGGATCTTGGTCTACTGTTGCAGTTCTCAGTCCGTCGTTCTGACACGCCAGAATACTTCTTCTTTGTGTAGCACTAGTATTAGCGGACCACACAGGAAGCACATAGCTGGACACAGTCCGATCTATCGCTTTATAAATGGTCAAGAATATTTCATGTTCTGCGACCCAAGAGCTGCCGGCAAGCGGCTTGAGGACCTTGTTCCAAATTTTCGACTTGTGACAGATTGATGTGGTTTGCGCGGGCGATTTAAATACGCTATCGAATGTAACTCCTTGTGTTTTGGGGATGTTGGTGAACAGAATTTTATGTCCTTCGACCTGTATATCCAAATCATTTTAATTTCCGCAGTGCACGTGGTGAACAATGTGGCTGAAGATTTCGTGGCGTATATTGTCATATTCATCGCTTGGAAGAAGGCTGCTAAATATGCGAGATAGGTGTTAAACTATACACATATCGCTTATTTGCTAAAAGACCGCCAATAAAATCTATTTTGCAGGAAATGCGTTTAAGGTTTAAATTTACTCACACCTTATATGGGACAGAGGAAATTCTACAGGTTCTCAGAGTGTATATAAGATTCATCGGAATTTTTTATACAATTTTAATTTATTCCGATCTGATTTCCTCAACGATAAGACCCAACGTCAAGATCGAGAAATCATCTGAATACCGAGCGGGGAATACCGGAAAGGTATCACCGAATCCTAGAGAACTCTCCGTTTTGTTCTACAGGGTTTGGTTTTTATTCCGGAACTCCACATATGACTGGTATCCACACATATAGATGATTATCCAACGTTTCAAGCTTGACCGGAGAGAGAGAGCGTTCTTGACGTCCTCAAACAATATGGCATGAGTTATGGTATGAAAGGTCTTTGATACGCCAACACAGTTCTATGACACGACCGGTTCTAATGCAATGCTTACGGCATCCATGCTGAGAATGAGTAAAGGCTCAAAGGGATTCGCTACTGGCCCCAACAATTTACGATTCACCTTGACAGGCGACCACCCTGCCCATTGTCTAGGTTTCGGGAACAATATGGGTGGCAATAGAGAGCTTATCCAGCTGTTTCAGTCATACCTATATATTCCTCCATATATATTCCTTCAGGACCAAACGCTGTAGTTGACATAGCGCTACGGATGACCCTTGTAACATCGACTACTCTTAACTGTGGTGATACCTCCTCGGCAGGAAGATATCTCATACGACATAGTACTGTCGTCCTGTCGATATCAGGAAGATCAATCATCTGTTCGGACAAGACACAGCTTCGTCTCTAAATGTGACTAATGTAAGCGACTTAATCGTTGCTCCCAGATAGTACACATCGGTTCCAATGTTGCAAAACTTCAGATGCTCTAAACATTTATTCCACTTAGGCTACTTTCAACGTGAGTTCCCCTAACCTGGGATCGGCTGGGTTAGATTGACTGAGTCCATCACTCCCATTCTCTGTTGAGAAATTAGGTCTCATTTTGCTTATTCGATCAGCAAGAATAAATCTAGCGGCAAAGATATCCTGAAATTTTCGTACTTCAGAAGGAATGGCAAGTTCTCTGAAACGATGAACTCCATTAAACCCTACCAGTTGTAGGCGTTGCAAGCAGAATGTAATGCGGATAGGTGGACTAAAATTTGGCATGTCGGTTTCCCAATTGATATATTTGGTTTCTACCACATGTTGTATCCATCGTGGCTCTTTGCTGTAAAGAACCGTCAGTGAGTTGAAAACCTCCTCTCAGAAATATGTTTGATATCGTTAGAATCTTTCATAGCACATAATGAAGGATATAAAGTATCAGGATGGTCAAATTTTCCAATTTACATTATTTTTAAAGTTTTTGACAGATTTTCCAATGGAATTCTTATATGCAATTTTTGGTATAGAGGCTGTGAAACTGTATTTGATTTTTAACATATTTGTAAAGCGCTAAAGTTAGATTAGAGGTTTTCTTCGATGTAGATATATCTTCTTTATCTAGTCAGCGTAGTACTGTGTTCTAATGCAAAAATTACTTCGGGCAATATTTTAAAAATGAAAAGTTGCTCTCTAATTGGGGTCACGTTATTTTTTCAATTATCGACTTCCGAATTCGACGCTTTGACTCCGAATACACCGCTCTAAACTTCATACACTTCAAATTTTAATTTTCTTAATAAAAAATCATTTTAATTTCACAAACATTAAAAAAACACACATTTTTACATATCGCCTCCAGCCACACTCACTACTTAAATCTTATTAAACGTCACAAATAAATAAAATATATGGAATTATTAAAAAAAAAGTTATTTAAAATATTACCTAATAGTCATCTCCACCAGTTTGGCTTTTCAGATGCACAGCAATGTGTCTAGCATTGTGGATGTGAATGTGGTACCCAACCTGTGGCAGACTCCAGACATATTAACAAAATAAGTGAAATGCCAAATAAAAGAAGGAAAAAAATCCTCAACTTAATTTATAGTCTTGTACAGGTGCACATATTTAAATTTTCATTTTCCGCACAATTATGATTGTAAATGAATTTGTTGCTGGTAAGGAGGTTGGTTTAAAAAATGGGGTAAATATATCAGAAAATCTTAATAAAACTGTTCCGTTAAATAATTTCAAAGTCTTCCGCAATAATATCAAAACGTGGATCTACAAAAGGTCTTTAACACGACAAGACCTTCTGATAGACTATATGTAGACCTCTGAACTATTACATGAAGTACTTCTGGACTTATAAATACACATCTTACGTTCCTCTTTATCTAGAATATCTGATCATCTATATGAAGACAATTGCCTTATGGTCGAGGAACTAATGACGTTAGAAGAATAAGACCGTCAGCTCTTCTATGCAGAAACTCTTGAGTGAAAACGAAGACCTCCAGTCTATAGAGGAACAAACATAATTTCAGTTCTTGCATGGAAGTAGAAGACCTTCAGCTCTTCAATGAAGAAGAAGTACCCCAGCTCTTCTTTGAAGAAGACTTCCATCTCTTCTATGAAGAGGAAAAACTATACTATGAGAAGGAAGGTCTTCAGCTCTTCTATGGAAAAGAATGAAGAAGAAGAAGACCTTCAGCTCTTCTATGAAGAAGAAGACCTTGAGCTCTTATATGAAGTAGAAGACCTCCAACTCTTTTATGAAGAAGACCTTGATCTCTTCTATGAAGAAGACCTTGAGCTCTTCTATGAAGAAGAAGACCTTCAGCTCTTCTATGAAGAAGAAGACCTTGAGCTCTTCTATGAAGAAGAAGACCTTCAGCTCTTCTATGAAGAAGAAGACCTTGAGCTCTTCTATGAAGAAGAAGACCTTCAGCTCTTCTATGAAGAAGAAGACCTTCAGCTCTTCTATGAAGAAGAAGACCTTCAGCTCTTCTATGAAGAAGAAGACCTTCAGCTCTTCTATGAAGAAGAAGACCTTCAGCTCTTCTATGAAGAAGAAGACCTTCAGCTCTTCTATGAAGAAGAAGACCTTCAGCTCTTCTATGAATACGAAGACCTTCAGCTGTTCTATGAGGAAGAAGAAGACCTTCAGCTGTTCTATGAGGAAGAAGAAGACCTCTAGCTCTTCTATGAGGAAGAAGAAGACCTTCAGCTCTTCTATGAGGAAGAAGAAGACCTTCAGCTCTTCTATGAGGAAAAAGAAGACCTTCAGCTCTTCTATGAGGAAGAAGAAGACCTTCAGCTCTTCTATGATGAAGAAGAAGGCATTCAGCTCTTCTATGAGGAAGAAGAAGACCTTCAGCTCTTATATGAAGAAGACCTTGAGCTCTTCTATGAAGAAGACCTTGAGCTCTTCTATGAAGAAGACCTTCAGCTCTTCTATGAATACGAAGACCTTGAGCTCTTCTGCTCTTCTATGAGGAAGAAGAAGACCTTCAGCTCTTCTATGAGGAAGAAGAAGACCTTCAGCTCTTCTATGAGGAAGAAGAAGACCTTCAGCTCTTCTATGAGGAAGAAGAAGACCTTCAGCTCTTCTATGAGGAAGAAGAAGACCTTCAGCTCTTCTATGAGGAAGAAGAAGACCTTCAGCTCTTCTATGAAGAAGAAGACCTTCAGCTCTTCTCTGAAGAAGAAGACCTTCAGCTCTTCTCTGAAGAAGAAGACCTTCAGCTCTTCTCTGAAGAAGAAGACCTTCTGAAGCTCTTCTATGAGGAAGAAGAAGACCTTCTGAAGTTCTTCTATGAGGAAGAAGAAGACCTTCTGAAGCTCTTCTATGAGGAAGAAGAAGACCTTCATCTCTTCTATGACGAAGAAGACCTTCAGCTCTTCTATGACGAAGAAGACCTTCAGCTCTTCTATGAAGCAGAAGAAGACCTTCTGCTCATCCATGAGCAACGTTTTTTATGAGGACGAAGAAGACCTTCTGCTGTTCTATGGGGAAGAAGGAGACCTTCAGTTCTTCTATGAGGAAGAAGAAGACCTTCAGATTTTCTGTGAGGAAGAGGAATATCTTCAGCACTTCTATAAGGAATAAGAAGACCTTTAACTTTTCTATGATGAAGAAGAAGGCCTTCAGCTCTTCTATGAAGATGAAGGCCTTTAGCTCTTCTATGAAGAAGAAGACCTTCAGCTCTTCTATGAAGAAGAAGACCTTCAGCTCTTCTATGAAGAAGAAGGCCTTCAGCTCTTCTGTTATATGGAGAAGACTTTCAGCTCTTCTATGAGGAAGACCTTTAACGTTTCTATGAGGAAGAAGAAGACCTCCAGCTCTTCTATGAAGAATACCTCCATCTCCTCCATGATGAAAATCTTTTGACCTTTTTTATCCAAATGTTTTATTCCGCCATAACTTCTCTTCACCTGCCTCTTTTTTCACATTCAAAATTAGATAGGATATAAAACAAAAGATGATACATTCCCAACAACAAAACAAACAACCACATGAACAAATTAGAGTCGTTATCTGCCGCTCAGCATTTCTAACCACTTGCTTTTACCAAAACAGGGAAAAAAAAACTCCCGTCCATAGCAAATGGCCAAAACTGGCCGACTGGGCACATGTGCTGATACTGATCTACATACATTTTAACAAATTAACAAACATTTCGATGTACTTAGTCAAAAGACAGCAGAGGGAGCGGTGGCTGCTACCACAGCGGACGTTCCAAAGCCGAGGCTAACATTCAAACTAATGCTGCTACTGCTTCTGCTGCCGCTCATTGTTGCTACCATGGCGCCCAATTGTTGCATAATCGTCGCCAAATGTGGTGGCAAACGTCCAAACCGACACCCAGTAAAAGTTGTTGTTAATGTTTGTTGTTCTCTTTTTTTCGTTTTGTTGTTGCTGTTAGTGTTGTGGTGGCCTGCAACATGTTATTGTTCTAAAGCCAACATTAATTTGCATAAAGTGTGAACAACATTTTTTTTGCTTTACATTCTTCCTCTTTGGTGAAAAAGCAAAAACAAAATTAAAAGTGAAACACCAACTACAAAAAAATCGGAAACAATTTGCCACTTAGATGAGAGTGTTAATGAAAAATGTCTGCCATTCAGTGAAACAAACAAAGATGGATTAGCTCTAGCTAAGTGCGGTAAATGCAAATTGTTTTGTGTTTTAAATATGAAACAAAAGAAATGTTGTTGCTAAAAAGATTATGGCAAGATTATCAGTTCTAGTTGCTGGTAGTAATTGCTGATGATTGTAGGTTATGAGAAATTTTAAGTGAATAGAGAACAATTTGAATATTTTAAGTTTTTTATTCTATGAGAAATTATTGTGTGATTGAAGGAGTATTTAACGAATTGAGTACCAACCCTATTTAAGCTATTAACAAGTGAAAAAGCGTTAAGTTCGGCCGGGCCGAACTTTGGATACCCTCCACCATAAATATACTGATAGGTACTAGAAATGAAAATATAGGGAACATACCAAAAAGTGGACCTATACCGACATTTGTTAAAAAGGTAAGGTATGTAAACCATAATACAAATTTAAGAAATTTTTAAAGGATAATTATACCCTCAGCCTTATGGCTAATGAGGGTGTATACACTTTAACACGATGAAAATGTGCCTCATCGAAATATTGGTTCTAGACCTCATGTTTCTTTGGACCAAATCCGTTTCAGAAAATTAAGATTTCATCCAATCTTTGCCCATCTTATTATTTCTTCCAAACTTAGTTCAAATTCAAAGATGGGGAAAATCGGTCCACTCCTTCTGAAACCTCCACACAGGGGCTAGGTCTAAATGCGGCTATATTTCATTATCAAACCTTACGTTCTAATTTTGTATCTCGCTATCCTCCGCAGGTGAAATGATTACAATAGAGTCTTAGAACCAAACTCAAAACGCGGAACAAATCAGATAACTATTTTAATATAAACCAGTAAGGAAAGTAGTAAAGTCGGACGGGGCCGACTATATGATACCCTTCACCACTATGGGTATATTAAACAGGACTATTAACATGAAATTGGATGAAATATAATATGTTATATTTATCTAAATGTGAATCTACCTAGATCTGTCCATAAAGAATGTAAATCGACTTCAAACAAATATAAACAGGTCATCCGTTGGGCTATGCCTGCACTTCTAGAAAACGCAACTACGTAATTCTATGCTCAATTTTGTACGTTGTGCAAAATTTGATGTCAATCTGACTAACATGAGGAGTTTGATGCCCAATTTACTTGAAATCGGGCGAAAATATATATGGAAGCTCTATCCAAATATTAAGCGATTTCAAACACACTTGTCACAGGTGCGTAAATTACTTAAAATCAATCTATAAAGCAGACATCACTCTAGGCTCAATTCAGTACGTTATGCCAAATTTCGTGCAAATCGAAGGATATATAGGGACTTTGGGGCACCATTTACATGAAATCGGACGAAACTATATATGGGAGCTATATCTAAATCTGGACCGATTTTCACGAAACTTGGCAGGCATCATTCTAGGCTCAATTCAGTACGTTATGCCAAATTTCGTGCAAATCGAAAGATATATAGGGACTTTGGGGCACCATTTACATGAAATCGGTCAAAACTATATATGGGAGCTATATCTAAATCTGGACCGATTTTCTTGAAACTTGGCAGTCATCACTCTAGGCTTAATTCAGTACGTTATGCCAAATTTCGTGCAAATCGAAGGATATATAGGGACTTTGGTGCACCATTTACATGAAATCGGACGAAACTATATATGGGAGCTATATCTAAATCTGGACCGATTTTCACGAAACTTGGCAGGCATCATTCTAGGCTCAATTCAGTACGTTATGCCAAATTTCGTGCAAATCGAAAGATATATAGGGACTTTGGGGCACCATTTACATGAAATCGGACGAAACTATATATGGGAGCTATATCTAAATCTGGACCGATTTTCTTGAAACTTGGCAGACATCACTCTAGGCTTAATTCAGTACGTTATGCCAAATTTTGTGCAAATCGAAGGATATATAGGGACTTTGGGGCACCATTTACATGAAATCGGACGAAACTATATATGGGAGCTATATCTAAATCTGGACCGATTTTCACGAAATTTGGCAGGCATCATTCTAGACCTAAATGATTAGGCTGTACCAAATTTCGTGCAAATAGAAGGATATATAGGGACCGTTTACATTAAATCGGTTAAATATATATATATATATATGGGAGCTATATCTAAATCTGAACCGATTTTTCCCAATTTCAATAGGGTTCGTCCTTGGGCCGAATAAGTGACCTATGCCAAATTTCATTCAAATCGGATCATAAATGCGACCTGTACTTTGTTCACAAAAATACATGGACAGACAGACGGACGGACATGCATAAATCGACTTAAAAAGTGATTCTATGCATATTCTCAAAAGGAACCATGTGTCTATCTCGTTTCCTTTTGCCTGTTACAAACATATGCACAAAGACATAATACCCTAGAGTGACAGTGTGGTGATGGGTATAAAAAGGGGGTTATATGGGGACTACCCCAAAAAGGGGGCGAATATTAATAATTTTTGGTAGGGAGATTTGTTACCATATACGACAACAAAATACCAAATTGCAGCAAATGTGGTTAAAAAACGCGCTTAAGACCCCCAAAATACCGAAAATTGGGGGTACCCTTATATGGGGGCTATCCGAAAAAAATTACCTATATTCAAAATTTTTTGTGGGAAAATTTGGTACCTATTAAGAACTCCAAATACTAAATTGCAGCTAGTTCGGCGGAAAATTACGTTCAAAACCAACAAAATACTGAAAATTAGGAGGTACCGTTATATGGGGACTACCAGAAAAAGTTGACCTATATTAATAATTTTTTGTGGATACATTTAGTACCCAATAAGAACCCAATGTAGCTAATTTCAGCGAATTCGGCTGAAAAACGCGCTCAAGAACCCCAAAATACCGAAAATTAGGGGTACCCTTATATGGAGGCTACCCGAAAAAATGGACCTATATTCATAATTTTTTGTGGAGAGATTTGGTTCATATTAAGAACTCAACATACTAAATTACAGCTAATTCGGAGGAAAAATACGACCAAAACCCCCAAAATACTGAAAATTAGGAGGTACCGTTATATGGGAGCTACCAGAAAAAGTGGACCCATACTTATAATTTTTTGTGGAGACATTTAGTACCCCATAGGAACCCAATGTAGCAAATTTCAGGGAATTCGGCTGAAAAACGCGCTTAAGATCCCCAAAATACCGAAATTTGACGGATACCCTTATATGGGAGCTATGCCTAAACGTGGACCGATATATCCCATCTTCGAACTTGACCTGCCTGCAGACAAAAGACAACCCTATGCAAAATTTCAGCACCCTACCTCAATCACTTCAGAATGTAGCGTGATTACAACAGACGGACGGACAGACGGAGGGACATGGCTAGATCGTCGTAGAATTTTACCCTGATCAAGAATATATACTTTATAGGGTCTGAAATGAATATTTCGATGAGTTACAAACGGCATGACAAAATTAATATACCCTCCATAGTATGGTGGAGGGTATAAAAAAACACTCGAAATCGAGCTTCAAAATGTCAGCATCATTTAAAGGTAGATGCAGTTAAAATTTTGAAAAATGATACATAAGGGGCGTAGTCCCCATTTTGCTGGCTTCTAGTTTTACTTTGGCACGAAGACCGTGAAATGAGTGGCTTAATCACAAATCGATAGAGAACATAAAAAAACTGGTTCGCCTCAACCTGTTTTTACATATTTTTTTACATTGAAGTAGACACAGCTTCCACAAAAAAAAAAGTTTGGAGATCAATATCATGAACAGTTTGCAACGACAGATCAATTAACCCAAAACTATTAACTTTTTTCATATACTTAAGTAATTCCCGAGTTATAAAGAGGTGAACCTCCGCTTCAGCTATGTTAAAAAATTGGCAATATATATATATATATATATATATATACCCAAAACAATTAAACGACGAACCTCTTATCATTATATCAATAAAAACCCTCTTTAATGTTTTTTATTAAATTCCGACCTGCATTACCTGCAGCTCTTTCCACTTACCCCCAATTATCGAATAATTAGCATGTAAATTGCCACCACATTTTTTATTTACTTTTGAAAAGGGTAGATACAATAATACATTTCATTTTTTTATGAACAATTTTAAACTATGAATATTAAAATTTTTGAATATTCTTATCACATGTCGTATGTATGTCGGATCCATTCGAATTAGATCAATTTTAAACATTTGTAAAAATTTGCATAAAACACAAAAAACCTAATATATAGGTTTTATGCATCCGAAAAACATAAATGGAACCTTAGCTATTACAAAACTTATTAACTGCTTAATGAAAATTAAAATTAACTGTTGCAATTGTGGCACGCATGAATGGCTCATGATTATTGAAAATATTGAAGCACTTTGAATAAGTTCAGTTTTTTTTATTAAGGGTTTATTTAGTATTGATAGATTCTGGAATTTGTATTTCTCAATGACGTCTGAAAAATTATATCAATGTATAAATTATATCAAATGTATTCGATGAATTTCCAATAGTGGAAGGTTATGTGAGGTCATTGGTTTATATCATATTAGTTAATTATATGACGCCCTAAAGTATGCAATACAAATTAAGGTATTAATCTGCTAATGACCTTTTTAAGAGAAATTGAAAACAGACAAATTTCAGAAATGTATACCAGAAAAAAATAAGTATAATTCAAAAGCAATTTTTGTTATTTCGGTTTCTCCTTGGGTACAAAATCTTCCTACTACAAAAACAAACACTATTTGGCGCACCATCGAAAATTTGTGGATTTTGAACCCATTTCCTAGCTATTTTAAATACCAAGATGGGGTCAATAGCCGTGTTAACGTTAGTAAAAACAATTTTCTGATCAAAATATACGTAAAATGGAACCAAAATCAGATTTTCGAACCAACATTGAAGGCTTGAATAATTTTTGTAGGCCCAATTAAGGCGTGAATATTTTTATACCCTCCGCCATAGTATGGAGGGTATATTAATTTTGTTTTTCCGTTTGTAACTCATCAAAATAATCATTTCCGACTATAAAGTATATATTGTAAAGTACATATAGTCGCAGGCAGGTCATGTTCGAAGATGTGCTATAGCAGTCCATGTTTAGGCATATCACCAATATAACGGTACCTCCCAATTTTCTGTATTTTGGAGTTCTTGAAAGCGTTTACCAACCGAATTATATAAAATATAAATATAGGTCCACTTTTTCTGGTAGCCCCTTATATAAGGGTACCTTCAATTTTCAGAATTTTGGGGGCATTTATCTCATTTTTCAATTGAAATGACTGTAATTTAGTACCTTGAGTTGTTATTGGGTAGCAAATCTCTCCACTAAAAATTATAAATATAGGTCAATTTTTTCGGGTAGCCCCCATATAACGGTACCCCCAAATTTATGGTATGTTGGGGTTCTTCAGCGCGTTTTTCAACCGAATTCGCTGTAATTTGGACTTTTTAGTCGCATTGTTAACAAATCTCCCTACCAAAAAGTATAAATATTCGCCCCCCTTTTTATACCCTTCACCACACTGTGGTATTAAGTCTTTGTGCAGATGTTTGTAACAGGCAAAACGAAAAGAGATAGTCACATGGTTCCTTTTAAGAATATGCATAGAATCACTTTCTAAGGTCTTTCTGGCATAGGTCACTTATTTGCGCAAGCACGAACCCTATTGAAATAGGGAAAAATCGGTTGAGATTTAGATATAGATTTTTGTTTTACCGTTTTCTTTATTAAAAAAAACACGGTTTTAAGTTTTGAGCGATGTTAATTTATTTTCAAATTGAACACTAACTGATATTTTACAATTTTTATTGATGCTTTTAAATGATTTTTTAAATGAGAATAATGCTTATCTTAATTTTAATAATTCCGAAGAACTGTTACTATTGTGACCCAGTTCTTTGGAATTGATGATTTTGAATTTTAATTTTATAAAGTGATTGAACTTATAATAAATGCTTCCTTTCAATATGAATTATTACTTAGCTTTTGTAAGTTGACCCAATTATTTGGAGTTAAAGATAATTAATTAGTTAAATAGTACGGAAGTTAAATTTGGTTTGTTTACGAATGGGTGAAAAGAAAGATTGACAATTAAATAGTAAGGTGGTTCGTTATAATTTATAGAAAAGAAAGATATTAAGGTGGTTCGTTATAAATTATATTATAAACATTGGTGTGGCTATAACAATATAGCTCCCATATATTATCGCCCGATTTAATGTAAATGGTGCATCAAAGACCCTATATATCTTTCGATTTACACGAAATTTGGCACAGCGTAATGAATTAGGTGTAGAATGATGTGTGTTAAGTTTCGTGAAAATCTGTGCAGATTTAGTTATAGCTCCCATATATATTATCTTCCGATTTTATGTAAATTGTGCACTAAAGACCCACACACTTTTGTACAATGAACTATAGGTAATATAAATTAATCTGCGACAATTCTCGTGGAAATCGGTTCAGATTTAGATATAGCTGTAGTTAGTATAACCTAGAAGTTAGATAAAGATTCTACACCAAACTCCCCAGGTGTGTCCGATTGGCACAAAATGTTGCACAACATACTGAAGATACTATAACATAACGTGTGGCTTTTTTCTTAATCGATTCAGATTTAGATATAGCTTCTATATATAGTCTCGTCCGATTTTAAGTAAATGGTGCACCAAACTCAGATATTTATCCAAATAATCACCGGGTGTCCGATTGATATTTGCTTTAAATTGATTTACATAATTTTGTCCCATTGTAAGAAGCAACTCTATATCTGACCAAATGAAAAATTTAGTATAGGTTGAAAAATTACATGTTTATGGATCCAATTTCATTTTACTGGTCATTCAAAGATGTGACGTCTGTTAGGATTCACCTGTTGAATATATCCAAAGTGGTGAAGGATATCATATAATCGGCACCGTCCGACTTTACTACTTTTTCATTAGTTCCGTGTGCTGGGGTTATCCCCATATAGGCGTATTCTACAATAGTATGGGGGAGGATAGTCGTTACTCGAAATAGTCAGTTTTTACCAGGGATGGTCCGTGTGACGAATTTTTAGGTTTCCGACTGTCAAAAAGGTGTAAACGTCGAAAAGGTCATATACCTGTATAAAATGTAATTAATGTAGTAAACGTCATCTATTTGAATATTATTACCATATACCATTATTTTCAAGAATATATTTAATTTTTACATACATCTGACTTTTCCGTACTAAAACTGATACAAAATTCAAAACTTTTTGGAGAAGAAAATTTTTAAATTTGGTATGGATTTGAGTAAAGCATGCGTAATTTTCAAATTGTTTAATGGAAATAACTATTTCGTAAAAAACCTGATGGTTTTGGATGGGTTTTTGACGTATGTGTTATACGTCGGAAATGTATGTCATTTACGTCACTGTTTCTGACGGACCACCTCTTGTTCTTACCCTACAAAGTATGGAATTCTAAGACGATTTAGCCATCTGTTGTAATCATTCCGCCTTCTAAGGAGTTCGTGATAAAGAACTCGAACCTAACGATAATGAAATATTTCGGTCCCAGATAATGATACCTCCTGAAGGAAAGAATTGAGGTACCGAACTAAATATTGGTTTCGAAATTGACATATATCGGTCATTAATTAGGAGTAGCCCTCATATAATGATAACCCCAAATATTCGCCAATTCCTACACTATGTAATCAATATTGGTCCCCCCTTTAGGGCTATGCCTCACATAACTTTGCACTCTAAATTGCAGTAGTTTGAGGATTGTTATATACTTGTTCCAATGTACCATGCGTTTTCAGTATTGCTCCAGGTTTTGGGGTTTTCAGATTTTAGGGAAAAGTCCTATTAAAAATCTCAGAAATGTATATTTGATGTACATAATGGTTTACATAAATCGGTTTGTAGAATTGTGGGAATAAAATTATATTTTCATTTCAAATATCTTTCAGTATACCTATGGTGGAGGGTATTCAATGTTCGGCGCGATCGAATTTAACGTGGATTTTTAATAATTTTGGGCCCTATTAAGACGTGCGTTTTTAAATAATATTTTTTTTATGCCCAATTAAGGCGTGGATTTTTTAAATAATAATTTTTGTATGCCTAATTAAGGCGTCGATTTTTTAAAAAATAATTTTTTCCGCCCAATAAGGCATGAATAGGCCAAGTAAGGCCTGTTTATAGGCCTTACTTGGCCTATTGATTGAACGCGAAAAATTTAATGTTTTGGTATTTGTCCCATAACTTTTGAACTACTGAACAATTATTAAAAAATGTTCAAAAGTGCCTCTACAAAATAAATATTATATCTTAAAGAGTTATATTATTTTTATTACATTTTATTTCAATTATATAAAGTAGTACCACATAATAAAACTTTTGCAAATATATTTTTCTTTTTTTCCTAACATCATAATTCACTTTCCAAATGGAAACATTTATCTTATCCTTAAACTAGGATATACTTAATAATAATCTCTTGCTTAAACTAACAACTTAATTAAATAGCATAAAAAATACAATTTCTCTCTCTACTCCATATAATTTAATTTTCAGTGCCTTAATCCGCACCTTCACCACTTGGCGGATAATATAACGGAGTAGTACTGGCAGCCCTCTCGGAATTTGCTGGTGAGGGAGCAGGACTCATGGCAGGGCTGCGGTTAATCGGTGTGGCAGCTGGACTGCTACCAAGTGGTACAACCAAAGGGCCGATGGGTTTTCGGGTACGAGGTGCACCTCGAGAACCTATATTTACAGGACCTCCTGTCTTAATGCGTGGTCGTCCAGGACCACGTTTTACTGGAGTGGGCACAGCTGTGGGTGTAAACAAGCCTTCACCGGTATTGGTGACACTGGATTCCATTGATACTCCTACACCATCTGCAAAACAAACAAAAAAAAAAAACGAAAATAGACAGTTAATCCATTAGTGAGTGAATCGTTATGTATAACGATAGTCATCTTTATAAACAAAATATTTGGTTGCTACAAATGTGTACACATGTCGACAAGTAATTAATGTAATTAGATAATTGTCCACGGCCAATGATAACCCGATGCGGTAGCTGTGACTGTGACATTAGTCAGTGAGGTGAGTAATACATTTGTTTGTTGTCCGAAATCTACTCTTAAATGCTATCATTTGCAAACATATCACGTTTATTAGTTGACAAACAAACAAACATACGTATGTCCGAATGTTGTTTTTTGTGGTCTGGACACACAGACATGTCCAAAAACAAAATAGAGAAACACCATCTGGTCCCATCAAACGGGCATTATGGTAATGCAGAACATATGTAAAATTAGCCATAATGGTTTTTACGCTAATTAGCAAAAATTGTAATACAAAATCGTCGTTTGAAAAGGGCACCTCATTTGTGGTAAGCTGATATGTATGTGGCGATGTCTACACATTTGTTTTTACATTTATTTTAAATAATGGACAAACTGAACGATAAATTCTGATTTTACCAAAAGCGCTCCAATCACATTAATGAAGAGATATATCATTAATGGTGAGAATCAGTTTAATTTTAGAGTACAGAGGTAACACCAGACCGAAATATTCCTATAGAAGAAGACCTCTAGGTATTCTTCGTAGGACAGCTCTATAGATCTTCTTTACATACAACCTCTTGAGGAATGCTTCTTCATAAGAAAAGCCCGAAACCATGGTCTTTTTCATAGAAGAAGTATTCTTCGTGGAAGAGATCTCAAAATCTTCATGGAAGAGCTGGAGTGTTACTCTTCCTCATAGACGATCAAAACGTCTTCTTCGTCATAGAATAACTGATCTTTTCTTTGTCATAGAAATCTCCAAAGAAGATTTTTCATAACGGTATTTTTCATAGATTAACTGAAGGTCTTCTTCATAGGGAATTTATTTTTCAAAGAGGATCTGGCGGTCCCCTTATCTATATAGGAGCTAAAGGCCCTCCTCTTAATAGAGGAGCAGAAGTTCGTCTTCTTCCTCATAGAAGAGCTGGAGGTCTTCTTCATAGAACATCTGGAAGTCTTCCTCATTGAAGAGCTGAAGATTTTACTCTTCCTCATAGAAGAACTGAAGGTCTTAAAGGAGCAGAAGGGCTGGAGGTCTTCTTACAAGAACTGGAGGTCTTCTTCATAGAAGATCTGGAAGTCTCCTCATAGAAGAGCTGAAGGCTTTACTCTTTCTCATAAGAAACTGAATGCCATATTCTTCCTCATGTAAGAGTTGAAGGCAATCTTCTTTCTCATAAAAGAACTGAAGTTCTTCTTCCTCATGGAAGAGTTAATGTCTTTTTCCTCATAGAAGACCTGGAGGTCTTCTTCTTCCTCATAGAAGATCTGGAGGTCTTCTTCTTCCTCATAGAAGAGCGGGAGGTCTTCTTCTTCCTCATAGAAGAGCGGGAGGTCTTCTTCTTCGTAGTGGAAGATATGATGGTTTTCTTCTTCCTTATAAAATAGTTGAAGGTCTTCTTCATACCAGACCTGGATGCTTTCTTCTTCCTCATGGAAGTCATGGAGGTTTTCTCCTATTAGACCTAGAAATTTTCTCCATAGCCAATGTCTGCAGCCCTGCTTCTTCAACGAGGAGCCCTTCTTCAAAGAAGAATCCTAGATCTTCTTCATTGAAGAGACCAGGTCATTTTCATAGAAAAACCCTAGAAGTGGAGAAAGGAATGTTTTCTTCTTTAGGGAGGTCAACTTCACCAAAGAGCTGAAGGCCTTCTTCGTAAAATAGAGAGTTGTAGGTATTTTTCTAGGTCTTCCAGAAGAGCAGTAGGAAGACCTGAAGGTTTTCTTCTTCCTCATAGAAGGTCTCAATTTTTCTCATAGAAGAGTTGGATGTTTTATTCTTCTTCATCGAAGACCTGGATGTTTTCTTCCTCATGAAAGTCCAGAAGGCTTTCTTCATAGAAGTCTTGGATGTCTTCTTCATAGAAGTCCTTTAGGTCTTCTCATATTAGACCAGAAGGTCTTCATATAGAAGACAAGAAGTTTGTTTTTCATAGAAGACCAGAATATCTTCTGATAGAATACCAGAATATCCTATCTTCGCATAAAAGACCAGAAGGTCTTCTCATAGAAGACAAGAAAAAGGTTTTCCAATAGAAGACAAGAAGGACTTCTCATAGAGGGCCAGTAGGCCTTCTCGTAGAAGTCCAGAAGGACCTGAAAATCTTCTCATATTAGACGAGAAGGTCTTCATATAGAAGACCATAAGGTCTTCATATAGAGGGCCATAAGGTCTTCATATAGAAGGCCAGAAGAAGACCAGAATAGCTTCTGCTAGTATACCAGAATATCTGCTCTTAGTAGACCACAAGGTCCAGAAGGTCTTCTTCATAGAAGACCAGAAGGTCTTCTTCATAGGAGACCAGAAGGTCTTCTTCATAGAAGACCAGAAGGTCTTCTTCATAGAAGTCCAGAAGGTCTTCTTCATAGAAGACCAGAAGGTCTTCTTCATAGAAGACTAGAAGGTCTTCTTCATAGAAGACTAGAAGGACTTCTTATAGAAGAACAAAAGTCGTCTCATAGAATATCAGATGGTCTTTCATAGAAGATCAGATGGTCTTCTCACAGAAAAATCTTCTACTCTTCTCATAGAAAGCCCTCTAGCCTTTTCAAAGAAGACCCGAAGGTCTTCTCATAAACTAGAAGGTCCTCCCATAGATGACATAGATGTTCTCATAGAAGCCCAGAAGGACTTCTCATAGAAAAGCAGAGGGACTTCTCATAAAAGACCAGAAGGTATTCTCATAGAAGAAAAGAAGGTCTTCTCATAGAAGATTAGATGGTCTTCTCATAGAAGGTCAATCAAAGGCATAGGAGTCAGAAGGTCTTCTCGTAGAAGACCAGAATGACTTCTCATAAAATACAAGGAGGTCTTCTCATAGAAGAACAGAAGGTCTTCTCATAGAAGAACAGAAGGTCTTCTCATAGAAGAACAGAAGGTCTTCTCATAGAAGAGCAGAAGGTCTTCTCATAGAAGAACAGAAGGTCTTCTTATAGAAAATTAGATGGTCTTCTCATAGAAAGAAATCTAGCCTTAGTCTTCTCATAGAAAGATCTCTAGCCTTCCCAAAAAAGACCAGAAGGTCTTCTTTAGAACATTAAAATGTCTTCTTTTACAAGGATGTAGGCATATAGAAGACTAGGAGGTCTTTTCGTAGAAGATCAGGAGGTCTTCTTATAGAAGACTATGAGGACATTTTAAAGTAGACCAGTAAGCCATCTTGTAGAAGACCAACATTTTTTCATTTAGAATACCAAAAGGTCTTCTTGTAGAATTAGAATCTATTCGTTGCAATCGGAATTCTTATTTTCTCTTCAGTTTGTAGTATTGCAAAATTTGGGTATCGCGGATCCCACTGTCAATTTAATGACAACAAGTGCTGCTACCCACAACTACCTCCATTCTATCTAACGAAACTTCCATGGTGATGGTGACCACAAACCATCTATATTTACATTTGGATGGTAATTTAAAAATAGTAGACACTCAATCCCCATCAGACATTCACACAAAACATTGGTCAATGCAACAAATAGTTGACGCGACACAATGTAAACGTCGGTGTTGCTGCTGCTGTTGTTGTAATTTTAAATCGATTTAAATCCGATTTATGCAATTAATGTTAATTCGCGCAACAACTAGAAGCGAACACATACGAAATACGTGTTTCATTCGAAAAAAACTCCATTTGGTAAAAATGCTTTATGTTGTGTCAAAGAAAAGTAATTTTTATCGACATTTTGTATAATCCGCTTCGTAAACAAGTGGTCAGATTGAAAATGAAACGTGATGGAGTCGGCCAGTTGTTGAGTATGGATATTAGTTGGAAAATTGCAAAAAAAAAAAAAAAATACAAGATGTCAGCTATAATTTTGAATTATTTGATTAGCTACCACTTAATTTGTTAATATAAGGTTCTCAGTTAGATTGTGACATGCCAAATTTGTAATAACTGGGGAAGTGTATGTTTAAAATGAATTAACGGAAAACCTATACCTCTTCGTAGATTTAGCTTCAAAGAAACATAGTTACATCCATAGTCTTAAAGAAAGTTCCAAAAGCCACCTAAGTCAATATACCTAATTAGTCCCTATCAATGTTCAAGGTCCTATCACAATTTTCCAATCTGAATTTCTGTAGTTTGTAGTTTTTTTTCTCTAGCTATCGTTTTAGTTTTAGATTTTGCGTAAAGGCGAACTCGACACTAAAATTCTCCTGTGGTCCTCAAATTTCATATAGTGCATATGGGAAAGAGACTGATCAAGTTTTTATACCCTTCACCACACTGTGGTACAGGGTATTATGTCTTTGTGCATATGTTTGTAACAGGCAAAAATAATCGAGATAGACCCATGGTTCCTTTTGAGAATATGCATAGAATCACTTTCTGAGTCGATTTACGCATGTCCGTCCGTCCGTCCGTCCATGTTAAATTGTAAACAAAGTACAGGTCGCATTTATTATCCGAATTGGATGAAATTTGGCATAGGTCACTTATTTGGCCCAAGGACGAACCCTACTGAAATTGAGAAAAATCGGTTCAGATTCAGATATAGCTCTCATATATATATTTAACCGATTTAATGTAAACGGTCCCTAAATATCTTTCGATTTGCACGAAAATTGGTACAGCCTAATCATTTAGGTCTAAAATAATGTCTGCCAAGTTTCGTGAAAATTGGTCCAGATTTAGATATAGCTTCCATATATAGTTTCGTCCGATTTCATGTAAATGGTGCACCAAAGTCCCTATACATCTTTCGATTTGCACCAAATTTGGCATAACGTACTGAATTAAGCCTAGAATTATGTCTGCCAAGTTTCGTGAAAATCGGTCCAGATTTAGATATAGCTCCCATATATAGTTTCGTCCGATTTCATGTAAATGGTGCACCAAAGTCCGTATATATCCTTCGATTTGCACGAAATTTTGCATAACGTATTGAATTGAGCCTAGAATGATGTCTGCCAAGTTTTGTGAAAATCGGTTCTGATTTAGATATAGCTCCCATATATAGTTTCGTCCGATTTAAGGTAAAGGGTGCACCAAAGTCCCTAATTATCTTTCGATTTGCACGAAATTTGGCACAGCGTACTGAATAAAGCCTAGAATGATGTGTGCTAAGTTTCGTGAAAATCTGTTTAGATTTAGATATAGCTCCCGTATATATTTTTGTTCGATTTAAGGTAAATGATGCACCAAAGTCCCTAAATATATTTCTATTTGCACGAAATTTCGCACAGTGTATTGAATTAGGCCTATAATGATGTGTGCTAAGTTCCGTGAAAATCGGTTCAGATTAAGATAAAGCTCTTATATATACTTTTGTCCGATTTTATGTAAATGGTCCACTAAAGTCCCTATATATCTTTCGGTTTGCACGAAATTTGGCACAGCGTTATGAATTAGGTGGTTTATGTTTCCTGAAATCGTTGAAATCGGTTCAGATTTAGATATAGCTTCTACTTAGTATAGGTTGCAGAATGACATGTTTATGGATCCAATTTCATTTTACTGGTCCATTAAAAATGTGATGTCTGTTAGGATTCATCTGTTGAATATACCCAAAGTGGTGAAGGGTATCATGTAGTCGGCCCCGTCCGGCTTTACTACTTTCCTTACTGGTTTTTTTTATTATCGTCGACATGAATCAAAATATGTATAATTATATAGGGTATCATATAGGCGATCCCACCAACCTCAACCACTACCAGTTCATATTTTCCAAACGTTTGTGATATGTGTCAACAATATTTATGATGAAGTTGACTATTAAGATATGACTTAATATTCAAGATTTGTTGAGAAAATTTACGATGTTGTAAGACAGCAATTGAGGAGAATGGTTAGAGATTACAAACAAATATCAAAATCATATACGGAATTCAAAGGGAGGCATTGTACAGTCAAATTTGGTGATTTAAAGCTTAAATAGATCAAGGTCTTAGAATGGTGATATTTTTACAACAACAACAAAATATTTGTTCTGCCATCAATGTATTCCCCTTCAAACAGATCATTTTTAGAACAACGATTCTTAATTCAAATTCAAAAATGCCTTCATAGTACTAAAGTCGATCTGATATATCGTTTTGAAAAAAATGCGCATTTAATAAACGAAGAAAAAATATTTTCACTGACTTCCGTGATATCATTAACAATTCATCTTTAAAGTGGCACTTCACTTTAATAGGGGGAGGAAATAAAAAGGGGATGCTAACCCAAAAAACGATTTCCCGTCAGCGTTTCAAAAAGAAAACAAAAATCATAACACGTACTAACCCAAAAAAAACTTCGAACAGAAAAAGAACATCACTCTCCAGATGCTGTGTATGGATGTTCACCACAAACGAGGGTAAAAAACATTTTAATCGAAACAGAGGGAGGACGATTCGATATTTTAAACCCCAAAATTAAAACAATAAAATTTGTTTCAAGTAGGTATTAAAACATTTCTGATACAGTTTTAAGTGTTGATTGTGGTTAATCGGTGGTTTTTAATACAAAAGATTAAAATTTGAAATTTGGATGAGGAGCGGAAATAAATCTTATGCCACGTTTTTATACGGAAGGCAGACAGTAACAAGGGGAGGTCGATTTTAAAATAATCATTATTTTAGTGGATGAACAACTTACCCTCTGCATTTGATCCTGTCGCTGATGCGGGTCTTTGCAATGGTGTACCATTTCCACCGCCACGACGTGTGCTGCCTCGTGGTCGACCACGTTTTGTGCCACGAGGATGATGACGCCGGCGTATGGGACCAAGACCACCAAAGTCATCAAATAAGGCTGGAAATAAAAAAAAACAAAAAAATATTATTAACGATTTTTGAAACTTAAAATAAATAAAAAAATAATTACAAAATATTTTAATATTTGTAAATATTTTTCAAAGATATTTTATTTGTAGATTTTTTAAATATTTTTAAATACTATTAAAGGCGCCGATTTTTCAAAATAATTTTTTTAAGGACTATTACAGGCGTGGATTTTTGAATGATTTTTCTAAGGTCTACCATAGGCGTGGATTTTATAAATAATTTTTTTCAAGGTCTACCATAGGCGTGGATTTTATAAATAATTTTTTTCAAGGTCTACCATAGGCGTGGATTTTATAAATAATTTTTTCAAGGTCTACCATAGGCGTGGATTTTATAAATAATTTTTTCAAGGTCTACCATAGGCGTGGATTTTATAAATAATTTTTTTCAAGGTCTACCATAGGCGTGGATTTTATAAATAATTTTTTTCAAGGTCTACCATAGGCGTGGATTTTATAAATAATTTTTTTCAAGGTCTACCATAGGCGTGGATTTTATAAATAATTTTTTTCAAGGTCTACCATAGGCGTGGATTTTATAAATATTTTTTTTCAAGGTCTACCATAGGCGTGGATTTTATAAATAATTTTTTTCAAGGTCTACCATAGGCGTGGATTTTATAAATAATTTTTTTCAAGGTCTACCATAGGCGTGGATTTTATAAATAATTGTTTTCAAGGTCTAACATAGGCGCGGATTTTATAAATAATTTTTTTCAAGGTCTACCATAGGCGTGGATTTTATAAATATTTTTTTTCAAGGTCTACCATAGGCGTGGATTTTATAAATACTCTTTTTCAAGGTCTCACATAGGCGTGAATTTTATAAATAATTTTTTTCAAGGTCTAACATAGGCGTGGATTTTATAAATAATTTTTTTCAAGGTCTAACATAGGCGCGGATTTTATAAATAATTTTTTTCAAGGTCTAACATAGGCGTGGATTTTATAAATAATTTTTTTCAATGTCTAACATAGGCGTGGATTTTATAAATAATTGTTTTCAAGGTCTAACATAGGCGCGGATTTTATAAATAATTTTTTTCAAGGTCTACCATAGGCGTGGATTTTATAAATAATTTTTTTTCAAGGTCTACCATAGGCGTGGATTTTATAAATAATTTTTTTCAAGGTCTACCATAGGCGTGGATTTTATAAATATTTTTTTTCTTTTACTTTTGTAATCTAAAAGTTCTTTTTCCCTATTATTTGATCGCATTAGTGATTTTTTTTTCATTTAGAATTAAAATTCCACTGCTCTGCTACCACATGGTAATCAATTTTGTTTCCTAAAATTTACCTCTTGTATGGGGGATGATCTATATCACTTAGGAAGATCCTTATCAAACATATGCGGGCGATAAAGAACACAATTTCAGTTTGACCAACAAAAATTTTCGACTATGAAAGGCGTTGAGAGACACTTTTATGGTTATTTCAAAAAATTAAAACAAAAGATTAATGACCCACAAGCAGTGGTGGCCAGTCAATGAATGAGCGGAAAACGGAAATAAAATGCGAGCAGCATTCGAACCCAAAACGATAACGATGAACTATCATGAAATGTTATCAAATTAAATGGCCGTTATCAAATTAGAAATTTATTTAAGGCCGGAATCAAACAAATGTGGAAAATTTAAGACAGAAATAACGAAACTGGACAGACAGGCGGTTACGCTACCCGGCTACCTAATCAACAGTGGCAGCAACAATTGTCATGTATATCAACGATCAGACTGGGATCTATGAACAACAATGTTTGAAGTTGGTGGCAATGGTGGTGGTGGTTAGTGGATGGCTGGCTTTTTGGATACTTGATGTAAATGACGATGGTCGCGGTTGTGGTAACCTGTACTGGTTCCAAAAAAAATCGAAATACCTTCATTAAATGCCACCATGTTTTTTCAACAAAGTCTTCGTCGTCGTCATCATTACTTCTTTGATGGTGATTCGAAAAACCCCAAAATTGTGTTACTAACTCTTCTACAAATGCAAAATGTGACAGAAATACAATTTTTTCTTCTTTTGGATTGGTTTTATAGTTCAGGTGCCTATTTACGTTGGTGGCCCAGAATTCCATCACAACACAAATGGAAAAAAAAATAAAAATAAAGACATGTTAACCAGACCCAAAATGACATGTCTCAAACTCATTTTTGAAGCAAACAAAAAATATAGGAAAAAAATAAAAAAAAAAACTACAGCAAATCGAATAACTCAGTGAACACCACAACTCCAAAGACTATTGACCGATATACATAAAACATCGTAGCTTCTACAGAAAATCCAACAGACTAAGTGTTTTCGTTGTAAATAACCGAAAATATTGGTGGTGGTGCTGCTGCATACCTCTAAAACGAAAATACACAAAACTAAATGAAATTCTTCAAATATCAATTGCAGAACAGACAACAGAAACAACAACAAAAAACATGAATCGAAAATAAAATCACAACAATATGACAGTAACACAACATAATATTGATAAAACTTATGACAAGGTATACACACAGGCAACGAGGAATAGTGTAGCGGTACAAAGACGGAATACAGTGGGTATGAGATTTTTTTGCAAAATGAAGGATACGATAGAATATGAATGTTATATTTTTTATACCCTACACAACTATGTTGTCAGGGTATTATAGCTTTGTGCAGCTCCGAGAGTTTGTAACGTCGCGAAATATTGGTCCTAGACCCACCTTTAAGTATACCGATCGTCATATCTCGACTAGCTGAGTCGATCTAGACTTGTGTGTCCGCCCGTCCGTCTGGCCATTTGTAAACACGATACAGACCACAGTTAAGGACCAATCTTCGAAATTTTGCATATAGGATGGGTTCTGGCCAAAAACTTTATTTTTGTCGGTTTTTCTAGTCGCTCCAGAGGACGAAATTATGGCCCAAACATCTCGAATTTTTACACGAAGAAAGGGATCGGGACAAGGAATAAGCATGCCTGTTTTCATAGAGATCGGTCAATATTTAGCGGGTCAAATGGACCCTGACTTTTGTTTGAAAAATGACAAAATTGTTATTCTATAGCGTATATATTTACTCCTGAAAGACATAGACCCTAAAGTTGATAGTATAACCAAGAGGAGTGGTTTACCTTTAAATTGATACCAATTGCATTGTCGTGTGTACTCGGATGTGGGAGTTACACTTAAATATTTACAGGTCCTACTTTTCCATAAAGATCCAGGTATGGTCATGGACAACGCCTATAATTTTCGGTGATGATCAGATAATAATATTGGTATGAACTGACCCGAAAACTTATTTTTTTGTGTTTATTATGAGTCGATTTATAGGCCACTATTGAAAGCCGAACATCACAACACAAGAGGATCTGGACAAGTAATTAGAAGAGCTGTACTGAATATTAGTCATATTTGTATACGTCTAGTCGATCAGGGGGGGGGGGTGCAAATATCGCGAAATATTGCCCAAGCTCAGAATATCGAACCATAAAAAATTAGATTTTCGTGGAAGTTGTGAAGGGTATCATATGGTCGGTCCCATCCGACTATACTGCTCCGCTCACTGGTTTTTATTTATATTGTCAAAAGGCGTGGATTTTTAAAATGTTTTTTTTTCAAGGACTTCAACATGCGTGGATTTTTTTCAAGGACTTCAACAGGCATGGATTTTTTCAAGGACTTCAACAGGCGTGGATTTTTTTCAAGGACTTCAACATGCGTGGATTTTTTTCAAGGACTTCAACAGGCGTGGATTTTTTTCAAGGACTTCAACAGGCGTGAATTTTTTTTCAAGGACTTCAACGGGCGTGGATTTTTAAAATAATTTTTTTTCAAGGACTTCAACAGGCGTGGATTTTTTAAATATTTTTTCAAGGACTTCAACAGGCGTGGATTTTCAAAATAATTTTTTTTTCAAGGTCTTCAACAGGCGTGGATTTTTAAAATAATTTTTTTTCAAGGTCTTCAACAGGCGTGGATTTTTAAAATAATTTTTTTCAAGGACTTCAACAGGCGTGGATTTTAAAAATAATTTTTTTTCAAGGACTTCAACAGGTGTGGATTTTTAAATATTTTTTTCAAGGACTTCAACAGTCGTGGATTTTTTAAATATTTTTTTCAAGGACTTCAACAGTCGTGGATTTTTTTCAAGGACTTCAACAGGCGTGGATTTTTTCAAGGACTTCAACAGGCGTGGATTTTTTCAAGGACTTCAACAGGCGTGCTTTTTTTTCAAGGACTTCAACAGGCGTGGATTTTTTTCAAGGACTTCAACAGGCGTGGATTTTTTTCAATGACTTAAACAGGCGTGGATTTTTTTCAAGGACTTAAACAGGCGTGGATTTTTTTCAAGGACTTCAACAGACGTGGATTTTTTTCAAGGACTTCAACAGGCGTGGATTTTTTCAAGGACTTCAACAGGCGTGGATTTTTTTCAATGACTTAAACAGGCGTGGATTTTTTTCAAGGACTTAAACAGGCGTGGATTTTTTCAAGGACTTCAACAGGCGTGGATTTTTTCAAGGACTTCAACAGGCGTGCTTTTTTCAAGGACTTCAACAGGCGTGGATTTTTTAGGACTTAAACAGGCGTGCATTTTTTTCAAGGACTTCAACAGGCGTGGATTTTTTTCAAGGACTTCAACAGGCGTGGATTTTTTTCAATGACTTAAACAGGCGTGGATTTTTTTCAAGGACTTAAACAGGCGTGGATTTTTTTCAAGGACTTCAACAGGCGTGGATTTTTTTCAATGACTTAAACAGGCGTGGATTTTTTTCAAGGACTTAAACAGGCGTGGATTTTTTCAAGGACTTCAACAGACCTGGATTTTTTTCAAGGACTTCAACAGGCGTGGATTTTTTCAAGGACTTCAACAGGCGTGGATTTTTTCAAGGACTTCAACAGGCGTGGATTTTTTTCAAGGACTTCAACAGGCGTGGATTTTTTTCAAGGACTTCAACAGGCGTGGATTGACTTCAATGACTTAAACAGGCGTGGATTTTTTTCAAGGACTTAAACAGGCGTGGATTTTTTTCAAGGACTTAAACAGGCGTGGATTTTTTTCAAGGACTTAAACAGGCGTGCATTGTTTTCAAGGACTTCAACAGGCGTGGATTTTTTTCAAGGACTTCAACAGGCGTGGATTTTTTTCAAGGACTTCAACAGGCGTGCATTTTTTCAAGGACTTAAACAGGCGTGCATTTTTTTCAAGGACTTAAACAGGCGTGCATTTTTTTCAAGGACTTCAACAGGCGTGGATTTTTTTCAATCTGAATATTTGATTCAAAATGTTTTAAGTTCTTTCTTTCTCGATTGTCCTTGAAAAAGAATTGTTTAAAAAATCTACGCCTAGTGTTGATGGCCCTTAAAAATAGTCTTTAATAAATCCACGCCTTAAAGATGATTATCCTTCAGATAAATTTTTTAATAATCCACCCTTGGAGCATCCTTGGAAGGGTTTCCTAAAAAAATGTTCGCTTGTTGCTCAGAATATCCTTCAAATAATTTCCATATAAACCTACGACTTTTGTTACAGACTGACAATGTAAAAAATTGTATTTTTAAATTAAAAATCCAGACATGTACATCTGCTAGTTCTTAAAAACAGATTTCGAAAACACTGTCAATTTCACCAAAATTGTATAGCCAAAGAAATTCAATAAAATATCCCAAGCCTACGAAAAAGAAAAACTATTTTTTTTTTGGCAAGAAAAATGGAATAACAAAATAGGAATAACAAAATAGTAAAACCAAAAAACCTCTGCATGTTTTGAACCACAAAAATATAAAAATATTTTGATGAACATATTTTTTATGGTAATCATGGAGAGAATATTTTTTGTTTGTTACCCCTCCATTGGAAACCTAACTACCATCGATGGAACGGTGTTATGGTTCTCATTGTGTTCAATATTTCATTTAATTTATACATGAAATGGCAGGTTGGTAGTCACAAGTGAACCCAATATTCAGCCAGTCACTCAGTGAGGCATTCCTGCACTTAGCACAGTAAGTCATTCGAAAATGGTTTTCATTCAAAATGTCCATTTATCGATGACTATGACGAACTGTAACGAAGACAGTAAGTCAAAAAGCCAAAGGCCGAAGAAAAAACAACATCATGGAGTTACAGTGCCAAAAAAACCAAACCAAAAATTCTGCAAAAAGGGGTCTGATGATGAGGACAGCAAACATCGACTGCGACGTCGAACTGGTAGTAATTGTAGGCCGTGTTTGTTTTTTCTTTCTGATTTTCTTGAAATATTTTGTTGCTTCTTAATGTTTTGTTTGTATAACAAGCTATGAAATAACAACAACAACAACAACAAAAACCAACAACGACATGCAATAACCTATCAATATGGTAATAGAAAAGTAATAAATTGAATACTAAAGATAAATTTAAATTGTGGTAAAACATGATGTTGCCTGACTGACTGAATCAATGAATTGGTGAGATGGTGGCGCTGGCGGTAGTGGTGGAGCTTTGGTGGTTACCAAAAGTCGTTCAGTTACCTTCTTATGGAGCTCGTTTTTTTTTTTTTTTTTTTTTGATTGTGTGGAGCAACCTGCAAAAAACCTGGCGTTCCACTCATAAAAATCAGGCAACATAAAAATATTTCATTGCTTGCAACGCGAACAGGAGGAGCATGGCGGGGGCTCCCCTTCAAAAGGTAAATATTAAGATTTATGTTAAATTTAATTAGAGTCATTATTATTTATTGACAATCAAAACTATTAAACATAATGGAAATGATCTACCGAAATTGCCGGTTAACATGAATTACAACAGCCACCGCACGGTGCACCACTGACACCGGCACAAGTGGGAACTGTTGTTGAAAAAGCGAAATTCCTGCTGTGCGAACTGTGCGCGAGAGAAATGAAGACATAAATTCCAATATTTGTTGAAGTTGTTTTTTGTTTTCTTTTTGAATGAGAAATGTCAGATTTTTTTGTGGTCTAAGGAAATCATGAAATGTGAAATCATGTCAAGTGAAAAGAAATATCAGGGAGATCTTCGCAATAAATATGGTAAATTGAATATTGCTTGGGAAAATAAAAAAAATAATAATTAAAACCAGTGAGCGGAGCAGTATAGTCGGACGGGGCCGACCATACGATACCCTACACAACTACCACGGAACTCAAATTTTCTGCGGATGTTTATTCTGAGACTGGGCAATATTTCGTGATATATGCACCCTCTTGCACGATTAGAGGTAAACAGGTCCTCTTCCTCACACTGACATATTTTCCGAATATTACGAGTATTCAGTACAGCTATTGTCCAGATTCCCTTCACCGTGGGTTGTGTTGAGATGTTCGGCTTTCATTTGTGGTCTATAGATCGACTCGATAATAACACAAACAATTAAGTTTTCGGTCTTCTTCATTCCAAAATTATTATCTGATCATCACCGAAAATTGTAGGCGTTGTCTTTGACCATAACTGGAACCTCGTGGAATATTTCAAAGCGATCAGCGCTATAGTTCCGCTCTCTAGAGTCATAATAGGTTTCTAAATAATATACGAATACGGAGATGACTGTAAATATTTAGGTGTAACTCCCACATCCGACCACATACAACAATATAATTGGTATTAATTTAAAGGTCAACCACTCCTCTTGGATATAATATAAACTTCTAGGGTCTATGTCCTTAAGGGGTAAATATATACGCTATAGAATACAAATTTTGTCATTTTTCACACAAAAGTCAGGGTCCATTTGACCCGCTAAATATTGACCGATCTTTATGAAAACAGGCACGCTCATTCTTTGGCCTGATCCCCTTCTCCATGGAAAATTTCACGATGTTTGGGCCATTATTGCGGCCTCTGGAGCAACCAGAAAAACCGGCAAAAATTTAGTATTTGGTCCATTTCATCCCCTAAATATTAAACGATCTTTCCCAAAAACAATAGGGGTCTTCATTGGCCAGAACCCATCCTACATGCAAAATTTCGTGAAGATAGGTCCATAACTGTGGCCTGTATCGTGTTTACAAATTATAATAGACATACGGACGGACGGACACGCATGTCTAGATCGGCTCAGCTAGTCGAGATATGATGATCGGTATACTTAAAGGTGGGTCTAGGACCAATATTTCGAGGCGTTACAAACTTGTGGGGCTGCACAAAGCTATAATACCCTGACAACATAGTTGTGTAGGGTATAAAAATCACGTATATGATAGTCTTTGAAAAAAAATATTTTAAAAATCCACGCCTAAGGTAGTCTTTGAAAAAAAATATTTTAAAAATCCACGCCTAAGGTAGTCTTTGAAAAAAATTATTTTAAAAATCCACGCCTAAGGTAGTCTTTGAAAAAAATTATTTTAAAAATCCACGCCTAAGGTAGTCTTTGAAAAAAATTATTTTAAAAATTCACGACTTTGTTTTTGTCGTTGAAAAAAAAAATATTTTAAAAATCCACGCCTAAGGTAGTCTTTGAAAAAAATTATTTTAAAAATCCACGCCTAAGGTAGTCTTCGAAAAAAATTATTTTAAAAATCCACGCCTAAGGTAGTCTTTGAAAAAAATTATTTTAAAAATCCACGCCTAAGGTAGTCTTTGAAAAAAAATATTTAAAATAAAATACAAAATTCTATCATTGTTTTTGTAGTCAAATTTATGTCTTCAAATATTTTTTGTTTTTAATTTTGAAACATTAAAACTCGTATCAATTAAAATTATTTTTCTACCAAAATTCCAATTAGAGTCCCGATTCTGCTTTAAAAATTCAAATCTACCGCAAATTGTAGCCTCCCTAAATTATATTAAAATTTAAACCAAGTTACTATAATAATACCAAATTACAATGGCCAAAGGTACGGTGAAGGTCATAGTGAATACTAGAAAACTCCCAAATAGAGAAGATGAGGAAGAAGTCCAACAATGTATGCAACAACATCATCAAATCTACAATTTAGTTGAACATTTACGACAATGGATAGAGAAAAATAGTCAACCGAAGCGGTATAACTTCCCCAGACCATGTATCAGACGTGAACCCAGTCGCTGGGCTAAACGTGGTCCAATGGCGCGGAAAGATTGGGTAAGATTTTATAATTGGGCAGCGAAGAATGCCACACCCAAACCACCCTATCAACCAAAAATCCGCAGTAAAGATAAGGAAAAAGAGAAAAAGTCGGAACCGAAAGATCCCATACCATTTGAAGAGCTTATGGAACATGCCGAAAAATTGGCAACACCACGTATTCGCCGCCACAAATATGAATATCCCGCCGAAACGAAGTATCCATATGCACCACAAATTCATCCAAAGAAACCGCCGAAAAAAGATCGTGGTCGTCCATTTAAAACACCGGAAGTTCCACCGGATTTTCAGCATATCGAATTGGAAATTGATTTTTGGTCTCAATTGCGAT
Organism: Musca vetustissima; assembly: GCF_032173495.1. Taxonomy (NCBI): domain Eukaryota; kingdom Metazoa; phylum Arthropoda; class Insecta; order Diptera; family Muscidae; genus Musca; species Musca vetustissima. Next base: position 121,552 of record NW_026877147.1, on the reverse strand, counting down.
TTCCCACAAGGTCGTCGACAGCTCTCTACAATCCTACGGAAAATATTTTGAAATTGGCTCAACCAAAAATTATACCACCTATAAAGCAGCATTGCCCCATCCCGGAAAAGCCTGTAGAATATGTGGCTCCAAGACGCCGCATGTCATATCGCCAGTGGCGTGAACATAAACGCCGGCTGGAGTATTTGGCTAAACCTATTTATCGTCCTGTTATTGATTATTATTATTCTTAGTCATCTCTACACCTAAAGTTATATTTATGTGCGTGAATTTTTTAAATACATTTTCCAGCAACGTAATTAATTTTTTAACCATGAGGCGTGAATATTTTTTAAATCATTTTTATTAAGGACTTTAAGAGCCTTAGGTGTGGATTTTTTAAATAAATTTTATCAAGGACGTTCAGAGCCTTAGGCGTGGCTTTTTAAAATAAATTTTATCAATGACTTTAAGAGCCTTAGGCGTGGATTTTTTAAATAATTTTTATCAAGAACCTTAATAGCCTTAGGCGTGGATTTTTTAAATAATTTTTATCAAGAACCTTAAGAGCCTTAGGCGTGGATTTTTTAAATACATTTTATCAAGGACTTTAAGAGCCTTAGGCGTGGATTTTTTTTAAATACATTTTATCAAGGACTTTAAGAGCCTTAGGCGTGGTTTTTTTTTAAATACATTTTATCAAGGACTTTAAGAGCCTTAGGCGTGGATTTTTTTTAAATACATTTTATCAAGGACTTTAAGAGCCTTAGGCGTGGATTTTTTTTAAATACATTTTATCAAGGACTTTAAGAGCCTTAGGTGGGGATTTTTAATTTTTTTCGGTTTATGTTCGGTTTTTTCTCATTCCACATAAAATATGTCAAACATTTGTCACGACAAAACAAAATCACTTACATCTGCTTCTAATTCTTCCCGAAATAAAAAATGTTTCTTTTTTTAAATAGAATCCTTGTGTTAATATCAATCTGGCGTTAAATATAATTTAGTATTTATTTTGATATTTCCGCTTGGATATTCTGCTGCTACAGTTTTTACTTAGTGGTTGTGTGTGTTAATCTCATCTTGTTTGTGGTTGATTTGTGTGGCATTTTAGAACGCCTTTGAGTGCGTGTGTTTGTGGAGGCTCGCTTAAGTGGAAGTGTTATTTGAGACGGCCGATAATGTGTCAATTTCACACGTGTTATACTTTGGGGAATTTTTTTACGAAGGCTCTGAAGGATGTGGATTTTTTTGGGGTAATTGAATTCATGGCATAAAAAATAAATGTGTAAGGAAAGTTGAAAAAGGGATATGCAGCAGGCGGACACATTTTTTGGAGCTCAGTTGTTTTTTAAAGGAAACATTAAAAAGTGTGTACAATAATGTGGCATATTTCAGGCGATACTTAAGTGTGACATTTTTGGTGGGGCATATGCCTAATTTTGAATCGATTTTATTTGAAAAATTATGCTGTTTGTGTTTTAGAAAAAGGAAATTATATGTCAGTTTATTAGGCGCTTGAACATGAAAGATTTGAAAATGATTTAAAAAAATCCCTTAAAAAATTATTTAATAAATCCACGCCTAAGTTGGCCATTGAAAAATATTATTTAATATATCCACGCCTAAGGTAGTCTCTGAAAAAATTATTTAATAAATCCACGCCTAAGGTAGTCTCTGAAAAAAATTATTTAATAAATCCACGCCTAAGGTAGTCTCTGAAAAAAATTATTTAATAAATCCACGCCTAAGGTAGTCTCTGAAAAAAATTATTTAATAAATCCACGCCTAAGGTAGTCTCTGAAAAAAATTATTTAATAAATCCACGCCTAAGGTAGTCTGTGAAAAAAATTATTTAATAAATCCACGCCTAAGGTAGTCTCTGAAAAAAATTATTTAATAAATCCACGCCTAAGGTAGTCTGTAAAAAAAATTATTTAATAAATCCACGCCTAAGGTAGTCTCTGAAAAAAATTATTTAATAAATCCACGCCTAAGGTAGTCTCTGAACAAATTATTTAATAAATCCACGCCTAAGTCTCTGAAAAAAAGTAAGGAAGTCTCTGAAAAAAATTATTTAATAAATCCACGCCTAAGGTAGTCTCTGAAAAAAATTATTTAATAAATCCACGCCTAAGGTAGTCTCTGAAAAAAATTATTTAATAAATCCACGCCTAAGGTAGTCTCTGAAAAAAATTATTTAATAAATCCAAGCTTAAGGTAGTCTCTGAAAAAAATTATTTAATAAATCCACGCCTAAGGTAGTCTCTGAAAAAAATTATTTAATAAATCCACGCCTAAGGAAGTCTCTGAAAAAAATTATTTAATAAATCCACGCCTAAGGTAGTCTCTGAACAAATTATTTAATAAATCCACGCCTAAGTCTCTGAAAAAAAGTAAGGAAGTCTCTGAAAAAAATTATTTAATAAATCCACGCCTAAGGTAGTCTCTGAACAAATTATTTAATAAATCCACGCCTAAGTCTCTGAAAAAAGTAAGAAATTCTCTGAAAAAAATTATTTAATAAATCCACGCCTAAGGTAGTCTCTGAACAAATTATTTAATAAATCCACGCCTAAGTCTCTGAAAAAAAGTAAGGAAGTCTCTGAAAAAAATTATTTAATAAATCCACGCCTAAGGTAGTCTCTGAAAAAAATTATTTAATAAATCCACGCATAAGTATCTGAAAAAAAGTAAGGAAGTCTCTGAAAAAAAATTATTTAATAAATCCACGCCTAAGGTAGTCTCTGAAAAAAATTATTTAATAAATCCACGCCTAAGGTAGTCTCTGAAAAAAATTATTTAATAAATCCACGCCTAAGGTAGTCTCTGAAAAAAATTATTTAATAAATCCACGCCTAAGGTAGTCTCTGAAAAAAATTATTTAATAAATCCACGCCTAAGGTAGTCTCTGAAAAAAATTATTTAATAAATCCACGCCTAAGGTAGTCTCTGAAAAAAATTATTTAATAAATCCACGCCTAAGGTAGTCTCTGAAAAAAATTATTTAATAATTCCACGCCTAAGGTAGTCTCTGAAAAAAATTATTTAATAAATCCACGCCTAAGGTAGTCTCTGAAAAAAATTATTTAATAAATTCACGCCTAAGGTAGTCTCTGAAAAAAATTATTTAATAAATCCACGCCTAAGGTAGTCTCTGAAAAAAATTATTTAATAAATCTAGACCTTATATATTTCTCTGAAAAAATTATTTAATAAATCCACGCCTAAGGTAGTCTCTGAAAAAAATTATTTAATAAATCCACGCCTAAGGTAGTCTCTGAAAAAAAATATTTAATAAATCCACGCCTAAGGAAGTCTCGCCCTAAAGTGGACCTTACCATGTTATGGAAATGATATCAGTTTAATTTTTTAAATTAATTTATTAACGAAAACAGAAACAATTCAAAATTAAATAACAAAAAGAAAGATACGTCACTTCAATACAAAAAGTAATTAAACATAAAATAATACAAATTGGTTATATTTTATTAAGTCCCAGACTTCAGTTCAGTGTTCTTGATTCTTGAAAGAAAATATTCCCGTTGCCAATCTAACGAACAAAAAATGCTGATCATGTATATTCATTTTCATAGATTCTTGAACCAATTCTTTGAGTATCTTGATAATAATAATTGACGTTTCGATTTCCCAACAAAAACTATAAAAAAATAAATATTAAGAAAAACAAAAATATTAAAAAAAAAATAACTCAACGGTTAAATAATGTCAACACTACATATTCGAACTACAAATCATTAAATTACAGATCAGATTACTAATTGCAAATTCTACAGAATAAAAATATTTCAATTTATTTTAAATTTAACATTTGTTTGCTTGTTAACCTTTGACAAGCCTTCGCATACTCTATTCACATACTGCTCGAAATTTTCACAGTATTAATTACAAAACATCTTATAAATATAATTTTTTTGTCTATAATAAACTGCCAAATTTAACGGCCGCATAAAAAGTTATTTGCTACTTGTTAACAAATAGTTTTGCTAATAATTAACAAAGTTTTGAGACAACTCCCAAAAGTAAAAAAAACAACGCACACACATACAGATACAATATAACACAGAATCTTGCTGTGTTACCCTGTAGGAAATTTTTTCAACACAATATTTTTTTATGAAAACTTAATCAAAATTTATTTTTCAAAACTTCGGTAGACAACAGATGCTCACACGTGCTTCCTGAGACAATATGGGACCCCAATATATTTATAAAGCTCCAAGCATTTTAAAACAATAGGGAGCTTCACAAAAATGCCAGAATAAGATAGAGTTTTGAGTCGAGTATTTATAGTCCCCAAACAACGGCGTTCTCTAAAATTTTCAATATTGGTCTACCAATATTGTGTTTACCATATATTTTTTTGGATATCAACATTTTATTTTTAAAAAATGCTAATATGGACCGATGATCAGGTCTAGTCCGCCAATAATAGTCCCAAATAACTTTCGTTAATTTTAGACATGGTTTAAAACTATTTGGCTCTAATTTGATATTTTGAGTTAGGACTGGTGGCAATTGGAAATATCAATCGCTCTTTTGTTATAGCCCCCAAACAGGGGCATTTTGATGAGGTTTGTGAATTTGTTTCTATATAAAAACCAGTAAGGAAAGTAGAAAAGTCGGACTGGGCCGACTATATGATACCCTTCACCACTTTGCGTATATTCTACATATGTATCCTAAGAGACGTCGCCTTTTCGAAGGAACATTGACATGAAATTGAACGAACTTAAATACGTGATCTAATATCAATCCCTACACATGTCATTCTGCAACCTATGCTAAATTTTGTAAATCGATTTAAAGCAAACTTGCACACGCTATTCAAACACGCATTGATTATTTGGTGTACAATAAACATAAATAAATCGAAATTATATATGGAAGCTATCTTATACCTATATTTGAAGGAAACTTGCCAGATATTAATTTATATTACCTTCAGTACGCTGTGTCATTCGGCTTAGCTAGGGGTCTTTAGTGCACCATTTACTTAAAATCGGACAAAAAAATATATAGGAGGTGTTTGTTAATCTGATCCGATTTTCACGAAACTTTGCACACATCATTCTACACGTAATTCAGTACGCTATACCAAAATCGAAAGATATAGGGGGCTTTGGCGCACTATTTACCTAAGCTTCGGTGAAACTATATAAGGGAGCTATATCTAAATATGAGCCGATTTAAACGAAACTTAGCACACGTCATTCTAGACTTAATTTAGTACGCTATGCCAAAATTCGTGAAAATCGAAAGATTTGCAGGGAACATTTACTTAAAATCGGACGAAACCATATATGAGAGCTATATCTAAATCTGAACCGATTTTCACGAAACTTAACACACATCATTCTAGAATTTATTCAATCAAAAGATTTTCAGGGACTTTGGTGCACCATTTACCTCAAATCGGGCGAAACTATATATGGGAGCTATATCTAAATCTGAACCGATTTTCCCGAAATTTAGCACACATTATTGTCGACTTAATTTAGTACGCTATACCAAAATTCGTGCAAATCTAATAATTTTCATGGACTTTGGTGCACCATTTACCTAAAATCGGACGAAACCAATTTCAATAGGGTTCGTCCTTGGGCCAAACCAATGGGCTGTACCAAATTTCATCCAATCCAGATCATAAATGCGACCTGTACTTTGCTCACAAAAATACATGGACATTTTCGACGTATATTACATACGGAGATGCATAAATCGACCCAAAACCATAAGGTTTTTGACATAATAACATTTTCATTAATGAAGGAAATGGGTCTATCTCGATTCCTTTTGCCTGTTACAAACATATGCACAAATACATAATACCCGGTACCACAGTGTGGTGAAGGGTATAAAAACAACTGAGGTCTGGGAATTTCTTCTACAGAGATCTGTGATTTTTTTCTATAAAAATACCTCAGATCAGAGGTCTGCGATTTTTATTTATATAGAAAAAAGCTCTCAGACCAGAGGCCTGTGATTTTTTTCTTTCATTGCTTCCTAAAGGAAAAAAATGCTTTCTGTTCAATAGAAAAAAATGTCCTCAGACCAGAGGGCTGCGCTTTTTTCTATAGAAAAAATGACCTCAGACCAGAGGTCTGCGATTTTTTTCTATAGATCAAAATAACCTCAGACCAGGGGACTTCGTAGAAAAAATGTCTACAGAGCAAAGGCCTGCTATTTTTTTCTATAAAAAGAATGCCTTCAGACCATAGGTCTTAATTTTTCTCTATAAAAATTAATGTCCTAAAACAAGAACAGAGGTGTACGTTTTTTTAAAAGAATGAAAGTTCCTAACTTAGGGCATTTATTCATTTTTTGGTACAGAAAATAAATTGCATACCTCCATTCTCGGGTTTTTTTTAATATAATTTTTACTTGAGACCACTGATGTCCTTCAGTATATGCTTCAGTATATAGGTCTGTTAATTTATTTCTATAACAATGCCTTCAGAACTGAGGCTGTGATGTTTTTCCTATAAGTGCCTTCAGAAATAGGATTTGTGAATTTTTCCAAAATGTTTGTTTTTTTTAATTTGCTAGACAGCATAAGGACCTCTGTTATCTTTAGAAGACCTAGAGGTCCTCTGTTTAATATTTATGACCTAGAGCTGTCATATTGAAAGAGAAGTACTGAAAGTCACATGACGACTTTTATTGACTATAGAAGACGATATAACGATGCCAATTGTCTCCTACTGACCTATTAAGACCTACAGTTCATATATTTCCTACAATAGACACACATGCCCCCTATTTCCTATAAAAAACCTAGAGGGCTCCCATTGGTGCCAAGAAAAATTAGGAGTATTCTAATGCATATAAAAACCTAGAGGTCTCCTATTATCTACAAAAAGACAATGGTAGTCTTGTCAATAGAAGTCCTTAAAATCACTTTATGTGTATACAGGTCCCATAAGTTTCTAATGTTTTTGGAAGGCCCATGGTGCTTTACTGTGTATATAATACCTAGAGTACTTTTATTGCCTAAAAAAGGTTCAGAGTTCTTCTATTGTCTATAGAAGAGCTAGTTGTTTTTTATCACGTACATAATACCAAGAAGTCTCGCTTTGTCTATAAAGAACTTAGAGATTTTCCTTCTTCCCTATATAAGTCCAGAAAAATTCGGGTTTTCTGTGGACAATATAAGGGTCTTAAAATAAACCATTGAAGTACCCTGGGTTTTTTATGGACTAGGCAATCACTCTGGATCTTCTATGGCTAATAAAAGCCCTTCAGGTTTTCTGTGAACAATATAAGCCTTCTGGGTCTTCTATAACAAGTTGAAGTACTCTGGGTCTTTTATGAACATTAATCTCTTTGATATTTCTAGAATCAATAGAAACCCTCTATATCTTCAATGGACAATAAAAATCCCTCTGGGTTCTCCCATAGACAAAAAACCCTCTGTTGAACAATAATATCTTTGATATTTCTGGAAACAACAGAAACCCATAGGTCTTCAATGGTCAAAAAATCCCTCTGGGTTCTCCCATGGCAAAAGAATCCCTTTGTGCCTTCTACGGACAATCAAATTCTGCAGGATTTTCTGTGAACAATGGAATTCCTCTTGGTCTACTATGTCCATGTAAATTTATTTATGTCTTCTCTGAGACTTCTCTATTCAATAGAAGATCTCTGGAAAAATTGGAGTCAAAGGAATACCTTGAAGTCTACCATAAAAGTTCTCTGGGTCCTCTGGATCTTCAATGGACAACAGGAAACCTCCGAGAAATATATAATAGTATCCCTGAGAGTCTTCTATAAAAAATGGAAAACCTCCGGTGACCTCTAAAATCAATATAAACAATCTGAGGCATCTATGGACAATAAAATCTCTCTGGGTCTTATCTGGGCAATATAAGCCTTGTTGGGTTTCTCTGGGTATTTTATGGACAAGACAATCGCTTTGGATCTGCTATGGTGAATAAAAGCCCTTTGGTTATTTCAAATTTAATATAAAACCGTGAGTATTACATGAATACTGTAGCTTTATGGATTTTGTTCCGTTTGAGTTATTTTATTATTTATATAGACCTTATATTGTCCATAAAATTGCTGCAGTTCGGCATCTTCGTATATAAGACTAAAAGGTCTTCCATTATCTAGGGAAGTTCCGAAGTCCTCTAATTACTTATGGAGGTCTTCCATTGCTAATAGGAGTTCTGAAAAACTATTAAAAATTGTTTCCTTCCCTGTTTAAAGCAGAAGACCTCCGAGAAATTGGGACCTCTATAGTCAATATAAACAATATGGATCTTCTATGGACAATAGAATCTTCCTGGGTCTTCTCTGGGCAATATAAGCCTTGTTGGTTTTCTCTGGATCTTTTTATGGACTAGAGAATCGGTCTGAATCTTCTATGGTGAATAAAAGCCCTCTAATTATTTTATAGATAACCGAAACCCCCTGGGTATTCCATGGGTAATGTAGCTTTATGGATCTTCTTCCATTTGAGTTATATCGACCTTCTATTGTCCATAAAATGTCTGCAGGTCAATATCTTCTTATATAAGACTAGTGAGTCTTCCATTATCTAGGGAAGTCCCGACGGCCTCTAGTTCCATATGAAGAACCCGGAGGTCTTCTATTGTCCATAGAAGGTATGTAAACCAAAATTTTTTTCTTTCCCACTTTGAAATTTTTCCTACCGACTACATCTATCCACCAGCCATTGCAATAAATTGTCCAACAATTCTTGTTTGTTATTGTATTTTTTAACAAAATAATTTAACAGCAAATCAAATAGACATTAATTCATCATTTATAATAATAATTATTATTATTACAATAACAAACATCCAACTACAAACAGCAACATGACTGACAACATCAGTGGAACGAAACACCAAAAACAAACAATACCACAAACACCATAGAGATAACAACAATCAAACAAGTGGTAACAGCAATAATAACAACAACAGTATTTACAAGCAAATATAAAAATCGCCGCCGTTAAAATTCACTAACTAAAAAAACTCGAACATTACTTAATTTGTTGTTAACCATGAAGTTTAGAGCGGTGCACAGCAGTAGATAGGTGCTGAGGTGCCACAAATCGAACGCATAAAATGAGCGAGTTTGAAGTGTTGCACACAGCCAGCGAACGGTGCGGCAGTCATGCGGCGGCCATTGCATGAATTTCAAATTTGGGAGTTGGTGCAAAATAATTCACACACCAAAAACAACAATTCGAACATTTTCACAAAAAAAGAGTAGCAACAACAACAACTGTAAATATTACACTAATAAATATATCATAGTTCGGTCGTACTAATGATAATTGGTTCAAAAAAGCCAACTAGTTAGACACTCTATGTTGTTGTTGGCTTTTTGGCAAAACCATGTGTGTGTTGGCAATTATAGGCCTCTCTTGAAAATCTAAACAATTTTTTTCGGAATATTTTTTCGCTTTTTATTGTTTTTGTCTATAAAAAAATCAGAAACATTTGTTACGCTGCTATTCTAGGCTTTTGTCATTGGTATTTGTTTTAGTTGTTGTTATTGCTGCTGCACTGCAAATATGAGATGCGCATAAATTTACACCTTATTGCCCCCTATAGTTTTTTCTACCAAAAAACAGCAACAACAACACACAATACAGTTCGCAATTTACAATGGATTCATGTTAACATAATCTCAGACATCGACTACGTGCAAACACTTTTGGTATTTGAAATTGGAGAGAACAATTTTTTCTAGAGGTGAATTATTATTTGGTAGGTAGATGGGGTCAATGTGGGCAATAAAACAGAAAAGCATACGACCTCAAGGAATCATAGTGAATCTCTGGTCCTTTAAAAACCAATAGATGGCTTCTGTAGTCAATAAAATTCACCCTGGACATTCTACGGGCAAAAGAATACCTCTGGGTTTGTTGTGGATAAAGGAGGTCTCTGAAACCCTTAGAACTTTTCTGTAGTCAAAATCTGGACCATATGAGCTCTCAGAGTCGTCAATAGAAAATATAAGTCCTTTGTATATTCGATAGACCATTGAAGATATCTTGACCTTATATAGACAAAAGAAATTCTCTGAGAATTATGTAGACAATAGACTCTGGGCATACTGAAGAAAAGGTGTATATAATAAGTCTTTTAATGTATATGGAATACCCAATAGAATAATAATATACTTTTTATTGCCTAAAGGAGGTCCACAGTTCTTGTATTGTCTATAGAAGGTCGAGTTGTTTTCTACCATGTGGAGAAGACCAATAAGTCTAATATTGCCTTGAAAATACTTAGAGGTTTTCCTCTGGAGAATACCAGAAAATGATATATTAACCTCGGGTCTGTTGTGGACAATATAAGCCATCAGGGTTTCTATAAACAATATATGTCCTCCGGGTCTTTTATGGACTAAAGAAAGAATCTCTTTAGTTCTTCCATGGCCATTAAAAACCCTTTGGGTCTTCTGTGGACAATATAAGCCATCTGGGTTGTCTATAAACAATTCTCTGGGAATTATATAGACAATAGAAGCGCACTGTACCTACTGATAAAGTCATTTGGAGCTCTCTGTGTATTCGATCGACAATAAAAACTTGCTTCAGAAATATACGGGTCTGGGTTTTCTATGACTCTTCTAAAGAAAATAGAAGCCCTCTGATTTTTTATGGACAATAGAAAATCTCCGGGTTTTATGTAATCAGTAGAGGACTTATAAATCATTTATAGACAATTAAAGTCCCATAGGTCTTCTACAGAAGATAAATATGTGTCTGTGTATTCTATGTTTCTATATATCAAATCGCGCCGGATATTCTGTGGACTATGAAATTTCTCTTTTTTCCCATGTAGATAAGATAAGCCCTCTGAGTCTTCCGCGCGCAATAGAAACCCCCTCTGGGTCAATTGCAGTTACAGAAATACCTCTAGGTCTACCTTAAAATATATCTGGGTTTTCTGGATCTTCAATGGCCATCATAAGACGTCCGAATAATAGATAATAGTAGCACTGAGAGTCATCTATACAAAATGGAAGCCCTCTGTGACATCTATAGTCAATATAAACAATATGTGTCTTCTATGGGCAATAGAAGCCCTTTGGTTCTTCTATCGATAATATAATCACTTTGGATCTTCTCTGGACAATATAGGGCTTGTTGGTCTTCTGTGGAAGATAGAAGCCCTTTTTGTCTTCTATGGGCAAAATAAGACATTTTATAATTGTATAGACAAAAGAAGCTCTCGATCTTCTATGGAGCATCTGGTACTCTATTTCTTTACGGCAATACAGAGAAGCTAGAGAAGGCTTCTATGAACAATGGAGGCCTGTGAGTTTTCTATATGCAATAGAAGCTATCTAGGCCTACAGGGGACAATAGAAATAGTAAAATACCATTACATCAGAAGCCTTCGGGATCTTCTATCAGCAACAGCCTCTTTTAAAGACTATAGAAGACTTTGGATAATCTATAGTAAAAAGAAGGTCTCCGGAATAGTTGTAGTCAACTGGGTCTCATAGGACAATATAAATCCTCTGGGTCTTCAATGGGTAAACGAAGTCTTCTTAATCTTCTCTGAATGTTTTATGGTCTAGATACGTCTTCTGAGTCTTTTATAGACAATAAGAGTCTTCTGGTTATTCTGTGGACAATAAAAACCCCTTTGGGTCTACTATAGACAATAGAAGCCCTCTTTGTCTTCTATGGACAATAACACGACTTTGGGTTTTCAATGACCAATGGAAACCTTCTGCGTCTTCTATGGACTATGGAAGCCCCCTGGGTCTGCTGTAAACACCAGGAGCTTTTTGGATCTTCTATCGACAACAGAAGTCTTCTGGGTCTTCTGTGGACTATATTCTATAGCACAAAGAAGGCCTCCCGAACATGGGTCTTCAATGGTCAATAGAAGCAAAATACGTCTTCTAATGGCAAAAGAAGTACTCTGAATCTTTTATGGCCAAGAGAAGCCTTCTGGGAAGCCCTCTACGTCTTTTATGGACTATGGAATCACTTTGAATTCCCCACAGACAATAAGAAACTTCTGTGTTTTCTATAGGCAATAAGACTTCTATTGGATCTACTATATACAATAGAAGTCATCTTTGCCTTTGGGTTTTCAATGGACAATGAAAGCTTTTTGAATCTTCTATCGATAACAGAAACTTTTTGTGGAGTCTATGGGCTATAGAAGCCTTATGAGTCTTCTATGGACTATAGAAGACCTTTGGATATCCTTATCATAAGGTCTTTGGAACTTCTATGGGCTATACAATATCCTAGGATATTTTGTGAATCTTCTATATTCAATAAAAACGTATTTTTTGATAATATAATCCCTCCGTATATATTCTTAAAAAATTGCGGACCTCAGTTTATCTGATGCCACATTTTTTCTACATAAAAATAATCGCAGAACTTAGTTCTGAGGTATTTTTTTCGTATAGAAAAAATCGCAGACCTTGGTTCTTGTGGGGGCATTTTTTCGTATGGAAAAATAAAATTCGCAGATCTCGGTTCATTTTTTTCTTCAGAAAAAATACAACATTTGTTCTGAAGTGATATTTTTCTATAGAAAAAAATCCGAACTCTTTCCTGAGGTGACATTTTTCTATAGAAACAAATCCTACCTCAGATCTAAGGTGATATTTTCTTGTAGAAAAAATTTCGTCCGCAGACCTCCGTACTTAGATGATAAGTACTGAGAACAAATTCTCAGACCTTCGTTCTGAGGTGATATTTTTATATAGAAAGAAATCCGACCTCAGTTCGAAGGGTATTTTTATAGGAAAAATTAGACCTCAATACTGACAGCATTCTTTTTTTCTTTAGAAAAATCAGATCTCAGTTCGTTTTCATTTCAAATTTATAAATATGTTATGAAGAGACAAATAGTATCTCATCTTAATGTCATGCACGAAGAGAAAATTGACCCATATTATCCTTGGATAAACAGTAAAAAAAATAAATAAATGAAGAAAAACAAACAAACAAGTGGACGATTCCGTGGCAGCATCGTCGTCAGTAGAAATTTAATTGAAAGTGAATCGAATTGATAAAAAAAAAGAAAAACGAAATACAAATTGTCGTCATCAGACGTCGCCATGGAATTGAGGAAAATCTTTGCATAATAATGAGCAGCTCTGGTTAAGTGGAAGTTGTCTTCATGTCAGTAAGTGGTATTGCAACGGTATGCTGACGACGACCATGTCTTTTAAAGTGGATTTTTTTTGCTTACACAAAAAATGCTAAATTTAATTTCAATTTAATTATGAAACTTTCAATTTTTGTGTCATTGGAAATAATCGAAAATAATGAGGAAATTATAAAAAAACAAAGATTTCAGACATTGATGGTGGAATAGGCGAAGATCTATTAATTTTTTTTTAATGTACAAATATAGCGTATCAGGACCCAAATAATTTTTCTGAATAGTAAATAATCGGAAATCGATTATTAGGAACAATAGTTCCTAACGAACGTAGATTCTTAAATATCTAAACCCATTTACATTCTAGAAATAATTTTATTTAATAATCATAATCTCTAGCATGCGAAACATATTGACCCAGATTTTGTGTATATATTACGCAAAAGTAATATGCATTTTTAATTAGTGGTCGCAGATAACACCCTCTCTTGCCGGTACAACAACAGCATTTTGACCCAATTTCAAGAGTAAATACATTATTACGTACTTCTCGGTTACAGTTATCTCGGTTTTATTAAAATATGATTAATGGAATTATTCAAAAAACGGAAATGTGATTTTTTTTTCTAAAGAATTATTACTTCAGCGATGTTTTTTCTATTTAATTAATTAACGTCACGTGCCTCAAAAACAAATGCAATAATAAATAAAACAAAGAAATAGGAAAATTACGAAAAAGAGTTGCCAGGGTATCAGTAGAATACCTATTAGAGACTCTCTATTGTCTATGGAATCTCAGAGGGTTTCTTACATTTTCTATATCGGGTTTCTATTACCTTCAGAAGCCACATAGAACTTCTATTATCGACATATATGGCCCCTATTTTCTGTACAGAGCCTTAAATTAGTTATATAGAATGCATATAGGCCATATATTTTCTATAGATGACAAATATGGCCTCTATACAATACCAATAGGGTATTATTATCTATAGATGGATGGATTATTATAATCTGCATAATACCTATAGGTCTTTTATTGGCTATAAAAGTTTTCTATTGTTTTATAAGACCCAATTATATATTTTTAATACCCCGAGAGAGATTTAATTGCCTACACTAAAGTCTCCTATTCTTCATAGTCCTATGGAAGACCAATAAACTCTCTACTAGAAACCTACACGGTATACTTTGTCCATAAAGACCTTGAGAGATTTTATTTTGTACAGAAGCCGTCTGTAGCCAATAGAAGTTCTGGAAGTCACCTATTCTTCATAGACGCCGTATAGTACTTCTATTGTTTTTAGAGGACCTAGAATGGTCCCACTGTCCCGTTGGGCTTTTATTGACTATAGAAGAACAATAGGGTTTCTAGAAGCCTATACGGTATATTTTGTCTATGATGGCTTCATTATCCATAGAAGCCTTAGGGGACTTTTGTCTATAGAAGTTCTAAATGAATTGTTAATGTCTGTAAAAGTCCCAGAAATCCATAGAAGACAGTTATGGATTTTGGCCTACATGTATACAACCTATAGAAGCTCCAGAAGTCTTATATTCTTCATAGAAGCCCTATATAATACCAATAAGGTTTCGAGAAGCCTAGACGGTTGTCAACAGAAGCCCTCGATAACCTATAGAAGTTCTAGAAGTCTCCTATTCTTCATAAAACCTCTGGGCCCCCATTATCTACAGAAGCCTCAGCAAACTTTTTTCTATAGAAGCCCTAGAGGATAGGTATGGTCTGTAAAGGTCCCAGAGAGCTAATAGTAGCCCTGAGAGTCATCTTTACAAAAAATAGAAGCCATTTGCGGCCTCTATACTTAATAGCTACAACCTGGGTCCTCTATGGTCAATAGAAGCTCTTTGGGATTTCTGTGGACAATATAGGCCTTATTGGTCCTTTTTCGCCTTTGTCATCTCTGCATATTCTATGGACAATATAATCCCACTGGGACTCTATTTCTTCTATGGGCAAAATAAGACCTATGAATCGTTTATTGGCGGCAATAGAAGCCCTCTCTTGTTTCTAGGAACAATAGAGGCTTATGGGTTTTCTGTGAACAATATAAGCTTTCTAAGGCTTCTGGGGACAATAGAGACCTCTATGTATTCTATACAAACTTTTCTATAGACGATATGAACCATATGGGTCTTCAATGCTTAACACAAGCAAACTGGGTATTCTTTGGCACGTAAGACCTCTGGGTAATTAAAAGCTCTGGATGTCTCATATTCTTCATAGAACCCCAGGAGGGCCTCCATTATCTACAGAAGCCTTAGCCTTTTTATTGTCTGTAAAAGTCCCAGAGGGTCCCAATTGTATAGAGAAGACCTAGAGCGCTTCTATTGTGTGTTTGGAGCTCATAGGGATCCTTTTGCCCATACAGGAATTTTATTTTCTGTAGACTGTAGACTCAGAGGACGACTATAGAAGGTCCATAAGGTTTCGACGAAAATCCACCTATTGGGTTTTTTGTCTTTAGAATATCTAGAGGTCTGCTTTGTCTATAAAATACCAACAGAGCTTTAGAGTATATGGAAGACTTATTGAATAAAAAATCTATAGGAATTCTAGTTTCTCCTGACGACATAGAAATCTGTCATTAAGTGATGTCTGAGACAAAAATGCCTTCTAAACTGAACTTTGTCAGTTTTTTCTATAGAAAAAATTAAGTCCGTTTTTCTATTTTCTACCGAAAATTTACCTATGAAGCTTACAAGACCTACAGGGCTTTAAAGTATATGGACGATATATTCACTATAGAAAACTTGTAGGAATTATCCTATCTATAGAAAATATGGATTACTTTTTGATAGACGACTTTGAAATATGTCATAAAGTGAGTTGTGAGATATAATTTTATTCAAAAAAGTCCTCTAAACTAAAGTCTGCTTCTATGGAAAAAATTACTCAGAACTGAGGTTATTTCAAAAATGTGTTCCGAATGAGGCCCTTTTTTCTAATAAAAACCACAGAACTGAGATCCCTGATTTTGAAACGAACTTTTAATATGCATTCAAAATACTTAAAACCACATCGAAGACCTACCTCGTAAATTGCTTTCCAAGAGATTTTTCTATAGAAAAATCCCCTCTGACTTCTACAGGAAAAATTTACTAAAACCTGAGATCTTTTTCCAGAACTGAGGTCCGTGATTTTTTTACCAAAAAGATCTGAATCTCTAAATTGTCTTTAAGTTTCTAATTTGTCTACCAGGATATTGAATAATACAAGTTATTTTTCACAGGAAATACCTAAAATAGGGGGGTACCCTCATATGAAGGTTATGTCAAAACATGGACCTATATTAAAAATTGTCAGTAAATATCCCACAAGAACCTGGAATGTCAAATTACAGCCACATGGGGCGGAAAATGGAACAAAAACCTTCGAATTGTCAAAAATGGGCAGGACATTAATTTTCGGGGTTATACCAAACCGAGGATATATAAGAAAAAATTCCTGAACAGATGTCTGCAAAATATTTTTTAATAGAAAATATGTCCTCAGAATTTGGTACTGCAGTTTTGCAATGCCCTTTGAAATGAGGTCTGCGACTTTTTTCTTTAAAGAAAATCCCTCTGAACTGAGGACTGCAACTTATTTCTATAGAAAAATTGCCTCCGATCTGAGCTTTGCGATTTTTTTTATAAATAGGGTTTGCAAATATTTTTCTATAGAAAAAAATGCCTTCAGGTGCACAGACGTCTATATTTTGCCCTCAGATGCTCTGAGGTCTGCGACTTTTCTCTGTAGAAAAACTGACCTCAAAATGAACTGAATTCTGCCACATTGGTGGGAAAATGCGACAAAAACCTTCAAAATATCGAAAATAGGCAGTACATTAATTTGGGGGCAATACCAAATCGAGGAACTATAATAAAATTTCCCTGAGCTGAGGTCTGTAATATATTTTCAATAGAAAAAGTTTCCTCAGAATTTGGTTTGCAATTTTTTCTATTGGAAGAATACCCACAGAAATGAGGCGTGCAAGTTTTGTTTTTAATTGAAAAAATCTCACAGAACTGAGGTCTGCAACTTACTTCTACAGAAAAATTACCTCCGAACTGATGTCTTCAACTTTTTTCTATAAAAAATCGGTTTGCAGAGTGGGGTTTTCTATAGTAGAAATGCCTTCAGATGCTCTGAGGCCTGTATTTTTTCTATAAAAACATTGGCCTCAGATTTTTAATAATAGCCTCAGCATTGCGACTTTTTCTATAGAAAAATAAATACCCTCTGATGAACCGAATTGTGTTTTTCTCTATCGAAAAATCAGACATGGTAACCCGGACAACTATGATTTAAAAATCATAACAAATGCAGATTACTATAATCAACAAACCGCAACGAAGTTAGTCGACTCAAACTGTTTTTTGTGTAATGTGCGTTTAAGAGCTAAAACAATAACCCAGGTATTCGCAAACACAGTCATCATCAACAACAAATTGTTGTATGCATTACAAAAGCCGCGAAGCTGCAAAGTAAAAGTGCTCCACAAAAAATATCTTCATCCATGTTAAGCTGTTATGATTTTGTTTTTTCTTCTCTTCTTTACACTGAATATTTGCACCAAAACACAAACGGTTACTTAAACGCACGTTTAAGCTATTAATTTAAATGCTTAGCACGCAATTGTTGTTATTTATGCAGTGGCTTATTTATGCAGAATTCATGACTTCATAATTATTTCATTAAATAACATAGTTGGTGTATGTGGAAACAAAACTATGATGTTATGCGTATTTTGCAATACGTCGAAGAAATGGCTAATAACAATCTTCAGGTATTGGGAATTATTTTTGAAAAAATAGTCAGAGATGGTTTTCTATAGGAACTCATATAAAAAACACGACCTAAGTTCTCATATGATATTTTTTCTACAGAAAAACATCCGACATCAGCTCAGAGCTGACATTTTTCTATAGAAGAAAATCTACCTCTATTCTGAGGTCAATTCTGAACTGGCATTTTTTCTATTAAAAAATTGCAGACCTATGTTCTAAGATGATATTTTTGTATAGTAAAAAATTAAGATTGTATAAAAATTGTTTTCCCTGGCAATTGAAAAAGTGAACATACCTAGACCACCAATAAAAATTTCTCCAAGTGACAAATTCCCAAACAAATTATATACATGCCAAAATAAGATGGAAAATAGCTAACAAAATAAATAACAAAAGCACAAGAACAATAAAAAAACGTGGACAACATTAGCACCCAACGAAATAAAACATGAAACCACACGATTCATCACAGAAAAAAAAAAAAAACAGTAACGAAAGTAGTAAAGTCGGACTGGGCCGACTATATGATACCCTTCACCACTTTGGGGATATTCTACATATGTATCTTTACAGATGTCGTATTTTCGAAGGAACGTTAAAATGAAATTGAACGTACTTATAAATGCGATCTTTACCTATAAGTAAATAGACTAACATCAATCCTTACACATGCCATTCTGCAATCTATTTCATACTTTTTAAATAGACTTTAAGAAAACTTTACGCACGCTATTTGGTATGCTTCACTGTCGAAATATATATAGGGACTTTGGTGCCCTATTTACCTTAAATCGATCGAAAATATATACGGGAGCTATAGCTAAATCTTCGCGAAACTAAGCACACATCATTCTAGACTTAATTCAGTACGCTGTGCCAAATTTCATGCAACTCGAAATGTATATAGGAACATTGGTGCGCCATTTACATAGAATCGGACATAACTATATATGGGAGCTATATCTAATTCTGAACCGATTTTCTCGAAACATGGCACACATCATTCTGCACCTAATTCAGTACTCTATGCCAAATTTAATGCAAATCGAATGATATATAGGGACTTTGGTGCACCATTTACATTAAATCGGACGAAACTATATATGGGAGCTATATCTAAATCTGAACCTATATATCTACATCTAAATCTGAACTGATTTTCTCAAAGCTCTATGCCAAATTTCATGCAAATCGAATGATATATAGCGACTTTGGTGCACCATTTACCTTAAATCGGACGAAACTATATATGGGAGCTATATCTAAATCTGAACCGATTTTCTCGAAACTTAGCACACATCATTCTAGACCTTATTCAGTACTCTGTGCTAAAATTTCATGCAAATCGAAAGGTATATAGGAACTTTGGTGCACCATTTACATAGAATCGGACATAACTATATATGGAAGCTATATCTAAATCTGAACCGATTTTCTCGAAACATGGCACACATCATTCTGCACCTAATTCAGTACTCTATGCCAAATTTCATGCAAATCGAATGATATATAGGGACTTTGGTGCACCATTTACATTAAATCGGACGAATCTATATATGGGAGCTATATCTAAATCTGAACTGATTTTCTCAAAACTCTATGCCAAATTTCATGCAAATCGAATGATATATAGGGACTTTGGTGCACCATTTACCTTAAATCGGACGAAACTATATATGGGAGCTATATCTAAATCTGAACCGATTTTCTCGAAACTTGGCACACATCATTCTGGACCTTATTCAGTACTCTGTGCCAAATTTCATGCAAATCGAATGATATATAGGAACTTTGGAATACCATTTACCTAAAATCGGACGAAACTATATATGGGAGCTATATCTAAATCTAAACCGATTTTCTCAAAACTTGTCACACATCATTTTGAGCCTAATTCATTACTCTATGCCAAATTTCATGCAAATCGAATGATATATAGGGACTTTGGTGCACCATTTACATTAAATCGGACGAATCTATATATGGGAGCTATATCTAAATCTGAACTGATTTTCTCAAAACTCTATGCCAAATTTCATGCAAATCGAATGATATATAGGGACTTTGGTGCACCATTTACCTTAAATCGGACGAAACTATATATGGGAGCTAAATCTAAATCTGAACCGATTTTCACGAAACTTGGCACACATCATTCTAGACCGAATTCAGAACTCTGTGCGATATTTTATGCAAATCGAAAGGTATATAGGAACTTTGGTGCACCATTTACATAGAATCGGACATAACTATATATGGAAGCTATATCTAAATCTGAACCGATTTTCTCGAAACATGGCACACATCATTCTGCACCTAATTCAGTACTCTATGCCAAATTTCATGCAAATCGAATGATATATAGGGACTTTGGTGCACCATTTACATTAAATCGGACGAATCTATATATGGGAGCTATATCTAAATCTGAACTGATTTTCTCAAAACTCTATGCCAAATTTCATGCAAATCGAATGATATATAGCGACTTTGGTGCACCATTTACCTTAAATCGGACGAAACTATATATGGGAGCTATATCTAAATCTGAACCGATTTTCTCGAAACTTAGCACACATCATTCTAGACCTTATTCAGTACTCTGTGCTAAAATTTCATGCAAATCGAAAGGTATATAGGAACTTTGGTGCACCATTTACATAGAATCGGACATAACTATATATGGAAGCTATATCTAAATCTGAACCGATTTTCTCGAAACATGGCACACATCATTCTGCACCTAATTCAGTACTCTATGCCAAATTTCATGCAAATCGAATGATATATAGGGACTTTGGTGCACCATTTACATTAAATCGGACGAATCTATATATGGGAGCTATATCTAAATCTGAACTGATTTTCTCAAAACTCTATGCCAAATTTCATGCAAATCGAATGATATATAGCGACTTTGGTGCACCATTTACCTTAAATCGGACGAAACTATATATGGGAGCTATATCTAAATCTGAACCGATTTTCTCGAAACTTAGCACACATCATTCTAGACCTTATTCAGTACTCTGTGCTAAAATTTCATGCAAATCGAAAGGTATATAGGAACTTTGGTGCACCATTTACATAGAATCGGACATAACTATATATGGAAGCTATATCTAAATCTGAACCGATTTTCTCGAAACATGGCACACATCATTCTGCACCTAATTCAGTACTCTATGCCAAATTTCATGCAAATCGAATGATATATAGGGACTTTGGTGCACCATTTACATTAAATCGGACGAATCTATATATGGGAGCTATATCTAAATCTGAACTGATTTTCTCAAAACTCTATGCCAAATTTCATGCAAATCGAATGATATATAGCGACTTTGGTGCACCATTTACCTTAAATCGGACGAAACTATATATGGGAGATATATCTAAATCTGAACCGATTTTCTCGAAACTTAGCACACATCATTCTAGACCTTATTCAGTACTCTGTGCTAAAATTTCATGCAAATCGAAAGGTATATAGGAACTTTGGTGCACCATTTACATAGAATCGGACATAACTATATATGGAAGCTATATCTAAATCTGAACCGATTTTCTCGAAACATGGCACACATCATTCTGCACCTAATTCAGTACTCTATGCCAAATTTCATGCAAATCGAATGATATATAGGGACTTTGGTGCACCATTTACATTAAATCGGACGAATCTATATATGGGAGCTATATCTAAATCTGAACTGATTTTCTCAAAACTCTATGCCAAATTTCATGCAAATCGAATGATATATAGGGACTTTGGTGCACCATTTACCTTAAATCGGACGAAACTATATATGGGAGCTATATCTAAATCTGAACCGATTTTCTCGAAACTTGGCACACATCATTCTGGACCTTATTCAGTACTCTGTGCCAAATTTCATGCAAATCGAATGATATATAGGAACTTTGGCATACCATTTACCTAAAATCGGACGAAACTATATATGGGAGCTATATCTAAATCTAAACCGATTTTCTCAAAACTTGTCACACATCATTTTGAGCCTAATTCATTACTCTATGCCAAATTTCATGCAAATCGAATGATATATAGGGACTTTGGTGCACCATTTACATTAAATCGGACGAATCTATATATGGGAGCTATATCTAAATCTGAACTGATTTTCTCAAAACTCTATGCCAAATTTCATGCAAATCGAATGATATATAGGGACTTTGGTGCACCATTTACCTTAAATCGGACGAAACTATATATGGGAGCTATATCTAAATCTGAACCGATTTTCTCGAAACTTAGCACACATCATTCTAGACCTTATTCAGTACTCTGTGCTAAAATTTCATGCAAATCGAAAGGTATATAGGAACTTTGGTGCACCATTTACATAGAATCGGACATAACTATATATGGAAGCTATATCTAAATCTGAACCGATTTTCTCGAAACATGGCACACATCATTCTGCACCTAATTCAGTACTCTATGCCAAATTTCATGCAAATCGAATGATATATAGGGACTTTGGTGCACCATTTACATTAAATCGGACGAATCTATATATGGGAGCTATATCTAAATCTGAACTGATTTTCTCAAAACTCTATGCCAAATTTCATGCAAATCGAATGATATATAGGGACTTTGGTGCACCATTTACCTTAAATCGGACGAAACTATATATGGGAGCTATATCTAAATCTGAACCGATTTTCTCGAAACTTGGCACACATCATTCTGGACCTTATTCAGTACTCTGTGCCAAATTTCATGCAAATCGAATGATATATAGGAACTTTGGCATACCATTTACCTAAAATCGGACGAAACTATATATGGGAGCTATATCTAAATCTAAACCGATTTTCTCAAAACTTGTCACACATCATTTTGAGCCTAATTCATTACTCTATGCCAAATTTCATGCAAATCGAATGATATATAGGGACTTTGGTGCACCATTTACATTAAATCGGACGAATCTATATATGGGAGCTATATCTAAATCTGAACTGATTTTCTCAAAACTCTATGCCAAATTTCATGCAAATCGAATGATATATAGGGACTTTGGTGCACCATTTACCTTAAATCGGACGAAACTATATATGGGAGCTATATCTAAATCTGAACCGATTTTCTCGAAACTTAGCACACATCATTCTAGACCTTATTCAGTACTCTGTGCTAAAATTTCATGCAAATCGAAAGGTATATAGGAACTTTGGTGCACCATTTACATAGAATCGGACATAACTATATATGGAAGCTATATCTAAATCTGAACCGATTTTCTCGAAACATGGCACACATCATTCTGCACCTAATTCAGTACTCTATGCCAAATTTCATGCAAATCGAATGATATATAGGGACTTTGGTGCACCATTTACATTAAATCGGACGAATCTATATATGGGAGCTATATCTAAATCTGAACTGATTTTCTCAAAACTCTATGCCAAATTTCATGCAAATCGAATGATATATAGCGACTTTGGTGCACCATTTACCTTAAATCGGACGAAACTATATATGGGAGCTATATCTAAATCTGAACCGATTTTCTCGAAACTTAGCACACATCATTCTAGACCTTATTCAGTACTCTGTGCTAAAATTTCATGCAAATCGAAAGGTATATAGGAACTTTGGTGCACCATTTACATAGAATCGGACATAACTATATATGGAAGCTATATCTAAATCTGAACCGATTTTCTCGAAACATGGCACACATCATTCTGCACCTAATTCAGTACTCTATGCCAAATTTCATGCAAATCGAATGATATATAGGGACTTTGGTGCACCATTTACATTAAATCGGACGAATCTATATATGGGAGCTATATCTAAATCTGAACTGATTTTCTCAAAACTCTATGCCAAATTTCATGCAAATCGAATGATATATAGGGACTTTGGTGCACCATTTACCTTAAATCGGACGAAACTATATATGGGAGCTATATCTAAATCTGAACCGATTTTCTCGAAACTTGGCACACATCATTCTGGACCTTATTCAGTACTCTGTGCCAAATTTCATGCAAATCGAATGATATATAGGAACTTTGGCATACCATTTACCTAAAATCGGACGAAACTATATATGGGAGCTATATCTAAATCTGAACCGATTTTCTCGAAACTTGGCACACATCATTCTGGACCTTATTCAGTACTCTGTGCCAAATTTCATGCAAATCAAATGATATATAGGGACTTTGATACCCCATTTACCTTAAATCGGACGAAACTATATATGGGAGCTTTATCTAAATCTGAACCGATTTTCTCGAAACTTGGCACACATCATTCTGGAACTTATTCAATACTCTGTGTCGAATTTCATGCAAATCGAATGATATATAGGGACTTTACCTTAAATCGGACGAAAATATATATGGGAGCTATATCTAAATCTGAACCGATTTTTTCCAATTTCAATAGGGTTCGTCCTTGGGCCAAATAAGTGACTTGTGCCAAATTTCATCCAAATCGGATTATAAATGCGAACTGTACTTTGTTTACAATTTAACATCTACAGACGGACGGACGGACATGCATAAATCGACTCAGAAAGTGATTCTATGCATATTCTCAAAAGGAACGATGTGTCTATCTCGTTTCCTTTTGCTGTTACAAACATATGCACAAAGACATAATACCCTGTACCACAGTGTGGTGAAGGGTATAAAAATAGTGATGTCTGTAGTTTTTCCAGGCCCTTGTTCTGATGGGTGAAAATAACTAAAAAATAATAAAACACTCACACACACACTCAGGGACAGAGACAATAAAAACGCTTTTTCGAAACGAAAGAAAGAAATCAAATCGAGAAAAATATGAGGTTAAACATAAAAATTCATCAAAATTCATAGAAGATTAACATAAGAAGCTAACAATATTCGTGGTTCACGCGATCTCCAAAAAATTGCATAAATTTATGCTAATTTCGAAACAACCGAAATGCTCAGCGCAGCAGTCCAGGGAAAAAGCTATTTCTTGGTGGGCCATCAACAGCTACCACCAACTGTTGTTGCTTCTTGGCTGGCAGCTTGCTGGTCTGCCACTGCTTCAAGGTGGTGGAAATAGTTCTTCAGCTTTTCGGTTGTTATCAATTCGCTTGGTTTCATGTGGCGGCGGTGGTTCGTTTTCTTCTGCCTGGGAGTTCTTTTGAAGGAATGGATCATGAAAAGTGTTGTGTTGTTGTAGATGGAATTGTCAAGTTTATTTGTTGCACACAAAAAAGAACAACAACAACAACGAAAAAAGTTTAGTTTATATTTGGACAACGGTTTGTGGGATTTGTTTTTGTCATTTTTTTTTTTTTTTTTTTTTTTTTTTGGGGAAAATTGAAAAATTTGTCACACACAATAACTGCACCTCAAACCGAAGCAAACAATAAAGTCATGAAATCAGAGATTAGAAATAATTTCACACAAACCAACAACACAAATAAATACAACACAGAAGGCAAATTGAAATACAATAAAATTGTGAAACACGAACTAAAAAAAGAAATATTGTATGAAAATTATGTTGTAAAATTCAGGTCATTCCGTGTGGTGTCAGAAATGAGGAGGTTAGCATACCAATAAAGCCCTCAGTTGGGAACTGAGGTCTACGAATTATTTTCTATACGAACAAATTGCCCACAGTTGAGAAATAAGGTCTGAGATTTTTTTCTGTTCGGAAAAAAATGCCCTTAGTTGACAACTGAGGTGTACGTATCCTCAGAACTTATCTACGAATATCTTTCTATAAAAAATGAGGTCCTAGGCTAAACTAAGATTTGCGAAGTTTTTCTATAGTTTTTCCTCAGTTTCAGAGAATTGAGAGAATTTGTATATTTAAAAACAAATTCTCATTAAGCTTTCAACTATTTCATTTTGAGTTTATGAATGTTAGGAAATTCCTTAAGCACAAATTGGCGCCCAACCTTCTGATTGCAAACAACAAATTTTCAACACAAAAGTAAAAATTTATTTTCATTTGGAAGTATTAAACAGAATCGCATGCCCATAACGGAGTCCAAGGGTTTGAATTTTGTACAAACAAAATTTGGCGCCCAATGTAGGGCTCAATGACAATCTTTGCGAGTTTTTTTATTCATATTATATTATATTTAGATTCTTACAATATACATCCAATATGGTTGGATCTGCAACACAATGTGGCGCCCAACGTATCGCCCATATCAAAGGCTTAAATTTATTGGCCTCATAATTACTACTTGTAATAACTTTTAACACATTTGTTATCGGAAGCCGTATGAGGAACAGGATAACCATTATGATGCCCCAAATAAAAAAAAACCAACTGAGACCCTTTCAAAATGTGTATATTGAAACAGTTTTCAAAAAATTATAACATATTTTCAAGCAGAAGCCGCCCAATGTGGGGCTGACATCAATAAGTCTTTTAAAACCTTTAGAAATTATATATTTCTCCCATTAATGTAGACAGAACTTTACTGTTCCAAGAAGTCGTGTTTGTCTTCTATGAGTTCTCATTTTAGAACAATTCGATTTGGCGCCCAACATGGAACTCACCATCCATTAATCATAGAGAAGTTTCTTCATTGAAATTTTTAGGTTGGCAAAATCTGATGTATGAACAGGGATTGACCATGTGACCTAGTTGGCACCCGACGTGGGACTCAAATCTAAAACATATATCTGTTTGGCTTCAAGAATAGCAAGTTTTTGAACTTATTTTTCAAACTTCTAGTATGCAGGAAGTCGTAATCCTTATTTTTGCGTCTCATGGACTGAAATTAAAAACTTCTAAATGATTGTGTTGTGGTCAGGGTAAAATAAAACCTATGAAGACCATCTTCTGCTCTTCAAACTTCTTTTCATCCATATATCGACGTCTCCGTACCATAGTATGCTAAGTCTGAATAGTGAGTTTTTCAGTAGAAGCTCTCAAAGTATGGAAGTTTCATATGTCTTACGGGCCATGCGAAGTACATTTTTGCTTATAACTTTGGTTTGGATTGGCCGATGAGTACCAACATTTCAGAGAATATAAATTAAGGACCGTAGTATTTAAAAACGTAAAGAACTTTAAAACATGCTAAGTCGACTTAGCATACTATGGTTCGGAGGAAATTTAATCATATTTGTTGCCTATGAGCTCCCATTTTCGACCAATTCGATTTGGCGCCCAACATGGAACTCACAACAATGAATTATTTTACCCGTCATCATAGAGACATTTCTTTATGGAAATTTTTATCTTATGTCCGAATTGGGATTGATCATGTGTTCTAGTTGGCGCCCGAAGTGGGGCTCAATTGTTAAACATATATTTGAATGATTTCAAGAATGACAATTTTTATTGAAACTTCACTTTTTATCTGCCCTTCAGCTTTTCGATAGACTTCTTGGACCTTTAACACGGCAATAAATAGTATATGGATCATCTATACAGATCTCCTGTCTCTTTTAGTTTCGCTATAAACATCCCTTAATACACTCCAGGACGTGCAAAAGAACTCCTCGGTCCTACAACACATCAATGAATAGTCCCTGTTCCGTTCGATCGAATATATTGATACTCTGACCAGTCAGATAACCCATACAGGCCTCTAATTCATTCAGCTCGCCCTGCTTCAACATGTCTATAAAGACTATCTTTGACTCGTCTGTAAAAACACAGCTTATTTTATTTCGTCCATAGGGACTTCGTTCAGATCGCCTATGGGGACTCGCCCAACTCGTCTATATATAATCTCTTCCACTAGCGTACCAAGACTGCGTTTTGTTCGTCTAAAAGGATCCCCTTCAGTTTGTCTATAGAGACTCATTCAGCTCTTCTACAGATACTCCCTGCTTCAGCTAGTCTATAGAGACTTCCTGCTTCAGCTCGTCTATGGAGACTCCCTGCATCAGCTCGTCTATAAAGACTCCCTTCAGCTCGTCTATAAAGACTCCCTTCAGCTCGTCTATAAAGACTCCCTTCAGCTCGTCTATAAAGACTCCCTTCAGCTCGTCTATAAAGACTCCCTTCAGGTCGTCTATAAAGACTCCCTTCAGGTCGTCTATAAAGACTCCCTTCAGGTCGTCTATAAAGACTCCCTTCAGGTCGTCTATAAAGACTCCCTTCAGCTCGTCTATAGAGACTCCTGCTTCAGCTCCCTTCAGCTCGTCTATAGAGACTCCCTTCAACTCGTCTATAAAGACTCCCTGCTTCAGCTCGTCTATAAAGACTCCCTGCTTCAGCTCGTCTATAAAGACTCCCTGCTTCAGCTCGTCTATAAAGACTCCCTGCTTCAGCTCGTCTATAAAGACTCCCTGCTTCAGCTCGTCTATAAAGACTCCCTGCTTCAGCTCGTCTATAAAGACTCCCTGCTTCAGCTCGTCTATAAAGACTCCCTGCTTCAGCTCGTCTATAAAGACTCCCTGCTTCAGCTCGTCTATAAAGACTCCCTGCTTCAGCTCGTCTATAAAGACTCCCTGCTTCAGCTCGTCTATAAAGACTCTCTGCTTCAGCTCGTCTATAAAGACTCCCTGCTTCAGCTCGTCTATAGAGACTCCCTGCTTCAGCTCGTCTATAGAGACTCCCTGCTTCAGCTCGTCTATAGAGACTCCCTGCTTCAGCTCGTCTATAGAGACTCCCTGCTTCAGCTCGTCTATAGAGACTCCCTGCTTCAGCTCGTCTATAGAGACTCCCTGCTTCAGCTCGTCTATAGAGACTCCATGCTTCAGCTCGTCTATAGAGACTCCCTGCTTCAGCTCGTCTATAGAGACTCCCTGCTTCAGCTCGTCTATAGAGACTACCTGCTTCAGCTCGTCTATAGAGACTCCCTGCTTCAGCTCGTCTATAGAGACTCCCTGCTTCAGCTCGTCTATAGAGACTCACTGCTTCAGCTCGTCTATAGAGACTCACTGCTTCAGCTCGTCTATAGAGACTCACTGCTTCAGCTCGTCTATAGAGACTCACTGCTTCAGCTCGTCTATAGAGACTCACTGCTTCAGCTCGTCTATAGAGACTCACTGCTTCAGCTCGTCTATAGAGACTCACTGCTTCAGCTCGTCTATAGAGACTCACTGCTTCAGCTCGTCTATAGAGATTCACTGCTTCAGCTCGTCTATAGGGACTCACTGCTTCAGCTCGTCTATAGAGACTCTCTGCTTCAGCTCGTCTATAGAGACTCTCTGCTTCAGCTCGTCTATAGAGAATCCCTGCTTCAGCTCGTCTATAGAGACTCCCTGCTTCAGCTCGTCTATAGAGACTCCCTGCTTCAGCTCGTCTATAGAGACTCCCTGCTTCAGCTCGTCTATAGAGACTCCCTGCTTCAGCTCGTCTATAGAGACTCCCTGCTTCAGCTCGTCTATAGAGACTCCCTGCTTCAGCTCGTCTATAGAGACTCCATGCTTCAGCTCGTCTATAGAGACTCCATGCTTCAGCTCGTCTATAGAGACTCCATGCTTCAGCTCGTCTATAGAGACTCCATGCTTCAGCTCGTCTATAGAGACTCCCTGCTTCAGCTCGTCTATAGAGACTACCTGCTTCAGCTCGTCTATAGAGACTCCCTGCTTCAGCTCGTCTATAGAGACTCCCTGCTTCAGCTCGTCTATAGAGACTCACTGCTTCAGCTCGTCTATAGAGACTCACTGCTTCAGCTCGTCTATAGAGACTCACTGCTTCAGCTCGTCTATAGAGACTCACTGCTTCAGCTCGTCTATAGAGATTCACTGCTTCAGCTCGTCTATAGGGACTCACTGCTTCAGCTCGTCTATAGAGACTCTCTGCTTCAGCTCGTCTATAGAGACTCTCTGCTTCAGCTCGTCTATAGAGAATCCCTGCTTCAGCTCGTCTATAGAGACTCCCTGCTTCAGCTCGTCTATAGAGACTCCCTGCTTCAACTCGTCTACAGACCCTCTTCAGCCCATTTATAGAGACTCCCTTCAGCTCATCTATAAGGACCACCTTCAGCTCATTTTAGCTCTCTGTAAAGATTCCCTTCAGATCGTCTGTAAAAACTCCATCGCCTCGTCTATAGACGAAAATAAAAAGTCCTCAGTTACTGAGGAAAAATTTTCACCCAACAATTAGTCTCTGTGGAGTTAAAAATAAATATATCGGTCAACACAAACAAAATTTGTTGTTGCTGATGCTGCTGCAACAAAACAAATTTGTGTGAAAATTGTCAACTCAATTGAATTTGCATACACAACAGCAATCACTGTTAAAACATTATCGAAGATAGCCGAATGGACAAACCAAAACATATATCAACTCCCATATGGAAGAAACATTGCTTCTGGGGGAATAGCAGCAAAGAAACGCATACAATTGGCTAGAAAGTCCAATAACAGAAACAACAATCCTGGTCAACATATATGTGTGCATATCTGTATCTATGTATGTGTCCGGAGGAGAGGAGGATAAAAAGTATACCACTTGTGGGATATCTTTCTCTGATGTTTTGTTTTTATTCTTCGTTTCAAATCGGTGCGGTCGTTGGTTGTTTTGAATTCATCCAACATGATTAGTTTAACCGTTGTCCGGTGCCTTGTATTGTTTGTTCGGATCGACGTCGTCATCGATGTAGTTGTCGTGGTTTGTAATTGTTGTCATTAGGAATTGTTATTGCTCTATTGTTGGTTGAAGTTGGCGGCGGTTGCAATCGATCGGTCGGCGACAAATCCTATTCTAAAAAAAAACTGCTAAAATTTTTACTACTGGCGATTGTGTGTTCGGTTCGTTCGTTGCTCCTGTCAAATGTTCGCTGTTTGTTTTTATACTTTTTCGAATTACTGATTGTATTTTCAGATGATTCCGATCAAACAGACATCAACAAATTGTCAACATTATTGAGAAATTGTAATAAAAAAACGTATTCAGGCCACCAAAAACAAAAAACCGAACATCAGCAAACAATCGAACAAGCGAATGTATGCGACAAATGTCAAAACTCCCGAATGGTTTACAGAGGCTAATACAAATCGGAATTTAAACAAACCAAACCGAAAAAAGAAAAACAAGCGATGAAACTTTCCAATTATGTTTGATGTTGACTTGCTGCAGGTTGTGGGATGTGTTTTGACAAAAAAGACAAAGAAATTATTTGGAGGATGGGGAGAAAAAGTGGGAATTTCAGGGGACTAGAATAGTCTTTGTAGACAAGCTATAGAAAGTCTTTATAGACCATCCAAAGAAGGGCTGCCATCTAACATTGCCTAGAAACAGCGCGTCTTTGAAATTGTGTTGCAATGGTTGAGGTTCTTGCTGGTTTAGGTTTGCCATTTACCACTGGCTGACGCTATCTGCTATCGTTCCTATTTTGTGTTATCCTCATGTTTTGATGTTGATGACGATATTGATTATTAGTATGTCAGGGTCTTCGGTTACATTTCAAAAGGGGGAAATTCAATCGCCTTTTTAACTAATATTCGAAACCCACTTTGAACGAATTTTAAACCCAGGACGCATTGTTCCATTTGGTTGGGGTCTTTGCTTGTTTAGTGTTCCCACTTAACTCTGGATGGCACTATCTTCTGTCGTTTCTTTTTTCTGTTATCCTCATGTTTTGATGTAGATTACGATGTTGGTAATTTGAATGTCAGGGACTTCGGATGTTTGTTATATACAGGGAAGTCAATCCTCTTTTTCCAAATATTCGAAAATCACTTTGCCGCCTGAAAACAAGTCTCTATGATGAAAATACGTTTTTCAAATCTTTTCCACTAATTTCCAGATTCTCCTCCTTAAGTCAGTTCAATTTTCATTATTTTTTTCGCTCTCTGTTAATGTTCGATATGATACATCATCTGCACAGCATATGGTCGGCCACCTACTTTTATTTGCTGATTGGCAAAATTCAATGTTTGTTGACTACCTACGACTACCTGTTTGCTTAACTATGTTAATTGTCAAACTTACTTTTTTGTGTGTAACAAAAAGTGATTAAACAGAGATTTAGAAAAAGAAAAAACAATAGGAAGTTTTTAATAGAGCCAAATTGACTCATATGGAAGTAATAATGAAAGGTGATTGGCCGTGTTGCAGTACGGCCTTTGGAGTATAAATATTTATTAGAATTAAGAGTATAGGAGTCAGGATAACGCATAATGTTCGAATTTTATATACAATTAGCCATGACGCGGGAATTCGAAATATCTATCTGTTACAAAAATGTATATTGGAAGTTTTACAAAACTATATTACTAACCAAACTAAATGCCATAAAGTCCGCCTAACGCCATCAAAATACCTATAATGAAGCACGTCATTCTATGGAGGTTATATAAAACATGGACCTATAACGAAAAAATCACTGCAACTATAACGAAAAAATCACCACAACTACTGCACAAAATGCAAGAATAGGTTGTTCCATGTTTTTTTCTAGTCAACGATAGAGGGCTGGACTACACACCGATCAGTACCGTTTTCAAATGCCGTCGGGGGAGGAAGCAAATATTTCAAAGTGGTTTTCGAAAATTTGCAAAAAAGATTAAATTCATCCGAAGCCCCTGACATTCTCACGCACCACAAAATACGAAAGAAAGGAGATAGCTCCATCCTGTGGAAATGGCAACAATCAATAAGCAATTATGAAACTCCTCTGACATTCTAATAAATAATCTCGGCTTCGACATCAAGTTTATTTCTAGACAACGATAGATGGCGACACGGTGAGAAAAAAAATTAGGTTTTCAAAATGAAATGTATCTGAAGCCCCTGACATTCCAATAACCAACCTCTGCATAAACACATGACGTTAACTCAAAATATCAGTTAGCGGCACCCACTGGAAAGTGTCCACATTATATAAGCAAGGACCTCAACCATTGCACAAAATCCACGAAGGCGTTGCTTTTGGCCAATGAACGATGGGTTCCCCATTACGTAGGATTGGCTACAACAGATCTACTTAGCTGGAGTATGCGAGCAATTTGAACATGCACTAGTTGATGTTCAAAAGAGGTTCTTACAAGCTATGTTGCTAAGGTGATAGTGATATATATATATATATATATATATATAATTTGAGCCAATCGTTATACCCCAAATATATTTTAAAGCCGTAAGATACCAGTTGAAGATAAGCTTGATATAGATAAATGCTCTTTATTTATTTATTTATTTCGTCCGACCCATGGGCTGAAAATTCGTTCAAAAGTGGTTTTGCGAATATTCGAAGCTCCCTAGCAATCTAATAACAAAACTCAGCATTTCCGTCTCCATATGAGGATAGCACTAAATAAGAATGGAAGGAGATACCACCAGCCAGAGGAAAATGACAGCATTAAAAAAGTAAGGATCCCAAACACAAAATTTAACGATAGATGGCAGCTCCATCACCTAGTAGGGTTGCAGCAGGCCAATCATCAACTTAGCTTGAATATAAAACCATTATTTCATTGGTTTTTAACGAAACTAACCCAAGGACCAATCTAGTAAGATTTCAATTGTAGTAGCCCTATCCTCTGAAGAGGAATAATATGGGAAACATTTTCCTTACCTTCAAAAAAATAAAAATGTAGTACAGCCACGTCTGTGGGAAAGTGCCTTTAAAATCTTAAAAACGTAGGAAATGAAATCGTAACTATATGGGGACCTATACTAAAACATGGTATTAAAACAGGTCTTTATAGACAAATGCCCTATCGCCACCTAGTGGAGAATGGCAATTGTCTTGTCCATGTAATCGGGATGGTGTGAAATACGCGAAAATCTGAACATACATTTGTTGATATTTTAAACAGGTCCTTAAATTGGACTGACTTCCGCACAGTATAGCCGCCAATCTGATACCAAAACCCGGAATTAAAAACACTTCTTTTTGGACGAATGCCCTTAGTAATAGCGCCACACAGTGGAAAATCGCAACATTACATAATCAAGGACCCTAACCACTGCATAACATTTAAGGCGACCTTGTTTCTAGATAACGATAGTAGAAAACACTTATTACCTCGTAATAAATGCAGATCTTTACAGGCCGCGTTCAAATAAAAATTTGATTTCTGATACATAAATAATGATTCAAATTAAAATGAGCCATGTTTTGGCTGCACATTTAGTGTAAAGTCATATAAAAGATATTAATTGAAAATACCTTCGGTCTTATTGACAACCCGAATTTAAACGTGGCATACTTTGGACGGAGTGCCCTTACCGAAACTTTCACTTTAGTTCTAACTTGTATAAGTGAACAACACGTTGGGAGCCAAATTACTTTTGTTGTCCTATCAAAGCTACCAGTCGAAAATTATGTTGATATTATTATATTTTCTTTCGTCCATGTGCCCTTAAAATATATTTATAATTAAATCCTAACGTCGGGCGCCAAATTTAGATTAACGTTGTTAAAAACTCAATTTTAATTCATTCCTTGAAAAAAACAAAAGGGGCTAAATAACCCATTTTTTTAATAATATCCAACATTTCTATCAGTAATTTCTTAAATTTCTAGGTACTTACTCGGCGATTCTCCACCACCCCGAGGACTTTCACAATCGACAATTAACGCTTCATTCTCCGAATCGTCATTGGCCAAAATTGGTGTGGCCCCAGGGACATATGTCTCACTGGTGCTTGTGCCAGCAACCTGTGATGTGCTAGAGGTTTCCGAAGCCGCCACATCTATGGAATCATCATCCAATGCTGAAGTGGAGACCCCTGCTGCGGCAGCTGCTGACACATCTAATTTTAGACGTTTTGCTGATGGTGAACTTTGCCATAAATCATCATTGCTGTTAGTTGTTGTGCTACCGATGGTGTTGCCAACACCACTGGGAGTGGCTGCTGGTGTGGTTGTGCCGCCAACGGAATTAGTAGCTGCTGCTGCTGAAGATGCCTGTAAAGAAAAACAGAAACAGAGAACAGCAAATAAAATTAAATGCAAAAAAATTGTTAACAAAAGGGAGAGTTAGTCCATGATGTAGTTTTATTTTGCGAAACAAAACTAGCGGAAGTATTTAATCTTAAATCTGTAAAAAATAATAAAATTAAAGTAAAAAACGCAAGGAACCATAGTAGTTACAATTCAACTCCACCTTCCAAGACGTCATGTTCTTTGGGTGACCATTTATTGTTCTCTGCCATTCGTCGTCGTTCGTTCTACTTCCGTGGAAATATTGTTTTATATTTGTAAATTGTGTTGTTGTTTTTTTTTTCTTATTCTCCTCTACGGGATGAGCTTCTGTTGAAGAGCCCTCTGACATTTATTGCTTAGTCATACATATCATCATCTATGACGATTCGGTTCGGTTTCCTGCACTCCACCTTTTTGTAACAAAAGGTGTCATTTTAGTTTTCCTTAACACAGTTCAACTATAACTGAAGTTGCTTGGCCATAATAGCACCGCACAGGTTAATACAAAAGCGTTAACAATAATAGTTGCTATCCCCCATACCCAAATACAACATTTTTCAAATAGGGGGAAATGTATAGAACGCAAATTGAAAATTACTATATATTCAAATGATACTGAGGGAGCAAACAAGCTATTAGCATAAAGTTGCTACACTGATAAAAAAGTAAGAAATCACACACATTGAAAACTATTTTTTGAGAACATGTTTGAGGGACAAATATTTTATATTTATAGGCGGCAAAAAATAACACTTCGAAAGAAAAAAAATAAGAAAATCCGAATTTTTATAGACGACTGACACATTTAAGTCTTTTTTAATAAGAATATCAAGGCTCATTAAGAAAGACGGAAAGAAGGAATATGTTGGGCGCCAATATGAGCATAAAGATTCTACCAAGACCTCAAATTAAGAATACGTTGTAACCTCTTTAATAACCTTTAATAGTAGTGCAGAGGATTGTTTCCCGGCTCAAATACCAGCAATGGAAAAAAATGGTTTTCAAATATTTCCATCTCAGCATCAAAAAATGAGAATAAAAAAACTAGGAATGAAAAGAGATAGCGCCACCTAGAGGAAAATGGCAACAATAATTACAAGGAAGCGTTGTTTATAAGTAACGATAGATGACACCCTCATCACATAGCAGTGGTTATAGCAGATCAATTGCCTACTTAGTTGGAAAAAAACCCACCGAAATGATAAACGAAACTAACGTAATGACTAATCGACAATACATTACAAAAAAAAAAAAAAAATCCATAAACTCAGCATGACAATAACATCAAACTGACCACCTAGAGGAAAATGACATCACTACATACACGTAAGTTTTGTTTATACGTTGTAATGATAGATGACAGTCTCATCATCTATCAGAGGCTACAACAGACCAATAACCAACTTCAAAATCAACACCAACACATTAGGATAACACACAAATAGGAAAATGACAACGCTAAATAAGCCGGGACTCCAACCACTGCCCAAAATTCTAGAGTTGGGTCGTTCCGGAAAGAACAAGTTCAAATGATCTATTCCACAAAGGATCTAGATCTCTTGTATTGATCCAGTTGTTCCTCTTTCAGCTAGTTTCTTTTGACCGAATTGCCTGGTACCAATGAACGATTGAACTATAGAATTATGGAACTAAATGAATAACAAACAAATTAACTTAAACAGAATGCTGACAATTGACCTTTATAGGCGATTGATATCTTTAAGGCTCAAGTTGGACGTCGAAGTCAAATTTACAGCCTTCAGTTAAAAAATAATGTTGATATTGGACATCAAAGGACCTTTACAGACAATTGATTTCTTAAAACCATCTAATTTGGACTCCAAAATTTAAATTTCCAGTTTTCAATTAAAAATAAGTTAAATCTGTTGAAGAAAAGATGTTTTGGCCTACTGATATTTTGAAGCCCATAAAAACTTAGTTATATATTTGAGGTCCACGTTGGGCGCCAAACTATCCATAACGTCCCATTTAATACTTCTTTCTGAAAACCATTTAACTTTTATGGGGTTCGTCGCATTTTCCCGCAAATTCACATAAAATAATGCTGATATTGATGACAAAGGACCTTAATAGGCGATTGATTTCCTAAAACCATATAATTTTAGCCCCACTTTGGACGCCAAAAGTCAACTTTTCAGACTCCACTTAAAAATAAGTGAAATCCTATGAGAGATTTTTTGGATGACTGACGTTTTGAAGCATTTAAAAACAAGTCTCAACTTTGAGTTCCCCTCGTTGGGCGCCAATGTAACTATAAATTCTCATTGAAGTCTTATATATGAAAATAATTAAACTAAATTAAACTAAAATAATCCAAATGTAAGTTATCAATAGATGAGGTTTGTCGTATTTTTCCACCGAATTGGCTGTAATTTGGCATTCCATATTCTTGGAGGGTGAAAACATTTTCGTTTTCCCACCGAATTGGCTATTTTGTTAATCCACGTTATAAATGTAATTTAGATGATTCCAAAGAAATTTGCGATAGGATTCAATGTCCACATCGCTAACCAACATTGGGGTCAGCAAAGCCTCCTCATACTCAACAGAATTTCCACCTCGCTTGAAAATCGGAACTGCAGGAAATAATTCGTCGTGGCTGCGGACATTTCAAGCATCGTTCTCGTATGTGTCGGTAGCGGTAAATGGGGAAAGTGGAGGAAGGCAAAGCGCTTATGCAGCGACTTCAGTGGTATATGGAATAATATCCTTCTGGCAGATTGTTACAATGAAGAGAATTGGAACAGTAAGCTCCTGCAAAGAAGTCGTCATTGCTGTGGACCTTTTAACCTTAAGTCTCGTATGCGTCCCACTAGTGGGAAGACGAAAGCCGGACCAAGTGATAATGCTTCACAGAAATTATCTCAACAAAAACTGAAACATTCCCAATCGACGAATCGACACATGATTGTGGCTGACCAGAGAGTTGTCACTGGTTGCTGCCCGGACTTATTCTCAAGACCTTATTTTTATTGACCACGGCTGATCATTAGCAGACTCCATATAAAAGCAGTAAATAATTTGACCCCAAAACGCCGTTAGAAATATCGCACTAACAAGGCGGGGAGGAATAACTGAGGAGTAACAAATGTGCTTTGTGTTTGGATTGGAACAGATTCATTTGTGCCTTCTTTCTTCGATATAGATCATGTTTAACAAAAATGTTTTCATGGTCGAATTCTCAAAACCCTCTTCTCTTGACATTATAGTTTATTTCTCCCTTTTATGTCGGTCTCTAGACGACTTGCGAATTAGTTTGTCGATCTGTAGAGCATTTGTAAAAATGGAAAAATTCTTATGGACGGCTTTACTAGGAGTATGTTGGTCTATGGACGACTTGACACTGAAACTGACAGTATATAGCCCACTGGGCATAGAGTCTAGCAACCAATTGATAACCTGCAAAGGTGTCTGTCGGTCTACAAATGACTAGTCAAGCAGTCTATCTCTCTATTTAGAGATCTATAGGCGACTTGACAAGGAGTATTTCGGTCTATAGACGACTTGACAAGGAGTCTGTCGGTCTATAGACGACTTGACAAGGAGTCTGTCGGTCTATAGACGACTTGACAAGGAGTCTGTCGGTCTATAGACGACTTGACAAGGAGTCTGTCGGTCTATAGACGACTTGTCAAGGAGTCTGTCGGTCTATAAACGACTTGACAAGGAGTCTGTCGCTCTATAGACGACTTGACAAGGAGTCTGTCGGTCTATAGACGACTTGACAAGGAGTCTGTCGGTCTATAGACGACTTGTCAAGGAGTCTGTCGGTCTATAAACGACTTGACAAGGAGTCTGTCGCTCTATAGACGACTTGACAAGGAGTCTGTCGGCCTATAGACGACTTGACAAGGAGTCTGTCGGTCTATAGACGACTTGACAAGGAGTCTGTCGGTCTATAGACGACTTGACAAGGAGTCTGTCGGTCTATAGACGACTTGACAAGGAGTCTGTCGGTCTATAGACGACTTGACAAGGAGTCTGTCGGTCTATAGACGACTTGACCAGGAGTCTGTCGGTCTATAGAACAAGAAGTATATCGGTATATAGATGACTAATCAAGCAGTCTGTTGGTCTATAGAGGTCCATAGATGACTTCATAATGAATCTGGGGATAGATAAGTGTTTTTTATGGGCTGTGAATATACTCATTTTAAAGAATTTATTGTAAATGAGACCGTCTGTACGACTTCATAAGTTCTCACAGAAAAACGAATATCTGACTGTGTCTTGAAATTTTTTTCTCAGTGTACTTCCTCTGTATAAAAAAAACATTTAATTCAATGTTCATTCTTTTGTTTGGAAATTTAACATTTTCTTAACGGTGTTGTTGTTGCTTCGTTTTTCATAACAAGTAATCTTAAGGGAGCAACAGCAAAACAATGCAAAGAAAACAAAACAAGAAAATGAAGAACTTAAAACGCAAATTACAAGCACGGCTTAATGAAAACAAAACGATGAAAAAATTACGTTCAAGAGAACCAGGAAAGAAGTGGTGCACGTAAAATAGGAGCGCCCTCGTTCAAGAGTAAATCATTGGCTTTGTTTTCTTTTTTGTTCTTCGTTTTTCAAATAAGAAGTTAGCTCGGCAGGTAGGTATGCATGCAGAAGTAAAGTTTTCTGGAAATTCTTTGGCATTGCAAGAAGTTGTCAATTTCAGTCAAACAACAAAAATAAGGAGAACTTCTATTGTTGCTGAAGGCTGGTTGGTGACGAATGAATGCTAACGACAAATTGCAAAAGCAGCAAGTTACCAGTGGCAAACAAACATGCAGTATGGCTGAATGAATGTCGGAACGAGCGTAAAGAAATAAATGAATGAATGAAATGACTGACTTGATGACTGACGACTGAGTGAGTGAGCGAACGGGTGAATTATGGCGTGGTCGTTGTCGTAACTGTAGAAAATTGTTAAATTAATAATATTTTAGAGCTTCTGGAAAATTGTTGCCATTATTAAGAAGTTGGAGAATTTATTACAGCTACTACTACCGGCTGGCGGGGCGGATAATTTGCAAGATTATAACTAACATACAATACACCTACAGAACACATATAAAATGGATAGCGTTATGTTAATTAAAGGTGTAGTGGAGGATATTGTGGAGAATACAATAAAATCTGCATATATGGTCCGTGTGGATACCCCACAATCCCTTTCATGGTAGTCAGATTTGTTTTTTCTTTAAACAAGTGTTACAATTTCAATTTGCAAAGTTAACCATGGCCTTATTGGTTGGCTTCAATACCATAAACAAGACTTAGCCATCGTATAAGGAGCCATAGTGGCTGACCACAACAGCAGCAACTAGAAGTACAAAACAGCAACAACAAAAACTTCTATTCCAGGCAAATATTTATTGTTATTCTTTGTCATGGTCATGTGATTTATAACAAGAGAGTGGCGGAATAAGTGTCACATGTTGCTATTTGTTGTATGTGCTATGGTCACACAATGCCAGAACTTTATTCTTATGGGCCATAATGGACACAACACAGATATATACGTAACTTATATTTAAATGTAACAATGAACTAGGTTTTGGTCACACAAATTGTGGCAAAACCAACTTATTTACGTTTTTATAACTTAATCTGAAGGTGGAAACCAACAACAACAAAAAGGGGAATATACCAGGTATGGAATGGAGGATTAGATATTACTGCAAAGGGAAATATTTGTAAGAAATTATTCGAAAAAAATATTAGGAAAGACAAAGTACCAGTTGACTATAAATACTTCTTTCCCAATAGTAAGTTCTTCTTCCCAATTCGTAAGGTGTATGAAAACTTGGTAAAAATCGGGAGCCTGCATGGACAGTTTTGTTCTCTAAGGCCTACATTTCATCAGGACTACAACTCACCACCGTCGTACAGAAACACTTGCTCAACTTTTGTTCTTGGAATTGTCAGCCTCACAACTTCGAGGAGGCCGAGAATAATTTATACAGGGTTGTTATTGATGTTGCCCCTCCTTTCCAGATCATATTCCACTTCGTATTCAGATACAAAAGCTGTGATGCAATATAGTAACTACTTAGAGGATTCTCATGTAATTTTTTGATGTCTTGGCAGTCGATTATGTGATATTTTAGTCTGTTTAACAATTAGATTTTACAATAATCCTGGCTAGACTGTAAAACCCGATTCCAAACATAACCTAATATTGTCGATGCAGTACCTGCTTGGGTGTAATCGTCGTGAACATCTCTGTCATAGCCATATTGAAAGGTTCTCACCACCCCAATTTAGAGATAGAAGTCCAAGGGTACAAGTATCCGACCAGGAAGTACATAAATTTGGAGATCATCGACAGAGATGTAGGTACGTAGGTAAGCAACAGTAAACACAACACAGCTAATATCAGAATAGGACAATTACTATTGGGCACAAAATCATGGTAAACGTTTTGCTACATTTTTATTATTTGTCTTCATTTTTAAAGGTCTTCGCACAATCTAACCTGATAGTCTGCAGTACGATACTGCATTTTTTCTGGCTGGCTAATTGTCATTATCAAACCACAATACACAACAAAAAAAGATGAAGAACTTCAGGTCCTTGATGGAGAAGAAGACCTTCAAGTATTCTATGAAGAAGAAGAAGACCTGCAGTTCATCTTTGAAGAAAGAGACCTTAAGGTCCTCCATAAACAAGAAAGAAGAAAATCTTCAGATGTTCTCTATAGAAGACGACATTCAGCTCTTCTATGATGAAGAAGACCTTCAGCTCTTCTATGATGAAGAAGACCTTCAGCTCTTCTATGATGAAGAAGACCTTCAGCTCTTCTATGATGAAGAAGACCTTCAGCTCTTCTATGATGAAGAAGACCTTCAGCTCTTCTATGATGAAGAAGACCTTCAGCTCTTCTATGATGAAGAAGACCTTCAGCTCTTCTATGATGAAGAAGACCTTCAGCTCTTCTATAGAAGAATAAGACCTTCAGCTCTTCTATAGAAGAAGAAGACCTTCAGCTCTTCTATAGAAGAAGAAGACCTTCAGCTCTTCTATAGAAGAAGAAGACCTTCAGCTCTTCTATGGAAGAAGAAGACCTTCAGCTCTTCTATAAAGAAGAAGACCTTCAGTTCTTCTATGATGAAAAAGATCTTCAGCTCTTCTATGAAGAATACCTTAAGGTATTCTATGATGAAGAAGACCTTCAGCTCTTCTATGAAGAAGACGATCTTAAGCTCTTCTATTAAGAAGGACATCTTTTCTATGAAGAAGGCCTTCAGCTCTTCTATGGAAAAATACATTCATGATTTTTATAAAGAAGAAGACCTCCAGCTAGTTTTATGAAGGAGATCTTCAGCTCTTCCATGAAGAAGAATAATTTCAGATCTTCTATGAAGGAAAAAAACTCCGCTTTTCCATGAAGAAGACTTCCAGCTCTTCTATGAAGAAGACCTCCAGCTCTTCTATGAAGAAAACTTCCAGCTCTTCTATGAAGAAGACCTCCAGCTCTTTTATGAAGAAGACCTCCAGCTCTTCTATAAAGAACACCTCCTGATATGCTATTAAGAACAATGTCCTCTACGATGAACCCCTGCAGCTCTACCTCCAACTTCAGAAGAAAATATTCTGCCTCTGAATATTATATCTGCTGAACTCCCCACCGAGACAGGTCAAGGTAATTTTTTCAAGAAACAGAAAAAACTCCCGCTTTTTGCAAAGCTCAAATTGAAATCATTGAAGCATTATATTTATGTTAAGATAACAGAACAGAGATACAAAAAACTACCGAATCATTTCCGATAAGTTAATGCATATCATGGTAAACAAGAGGAGTGAAGAAAAAAAGTAAATGAAAAAACAACAACCAAGAAACATAACAAACGGACGCACAACCGAACCTCAAAGACGAATGATATTGACCAGAACCAAACAGAGGAAGAAAAGGAAACAGAAAAAAATAATACCCTGTACCACAGTGTGGTGAAGGGTATAAACAGTTCATTGTTATACATTCCGCTGATGTGTATTTTTTTCTGTCTGCTGGACTTGAATATTTTTACAATATTGTTGCGTGCCACACTTTTAAAGATGTTGAAAACAAGCAACGTTCCGATAAATAAACCAAAATCGGACCTTAGAAGTAAATTTCCTTTTTTGAGTTAAATGCTCTGGTTTTTATATTACAAAAACAGACTTAAGAAAACAGTTGGCATATTCCTTTGTCCCAGATGTTTTTCATAGTTTTGTTGGGAGAGAAGGGAGGTCCAACTAACCTCTCCCCCCATATAGTTTTGGACATGAAAACGCATAATTTACCACATTAAACATAATCAACGTTCCATTGAACGAACAGCAGAAGAAAATCATTTAGCGAAACCGAAACCAAACGACAATAAATACACACACACACATAGAGGTAGCGCTTATTATTACAGGCCACGAAATAACGACAACGAAATGTAACGAAGGAAATCACAGAGTGCAGAAGTAAGAAATTTTAAGTTAAGAAACAAAGTTGTAAAAATAAATAAAAAATACTATAGTGGACCATATTAAGAACCAAGTTGCTTTGTTGTTATCCCCCAGACCTTCGAAAATCCAAAAAGCCATGACGTCTTCTTCACCAAAGGAACTAAAAGTTTTCTCTGCTGCCACTGTTACTGCTGTTCATTTCCGAAAAGGGAAATGAATGAATGGGTGAACTAAATAATAGTAGGACCCTAAATGGTCATTTTAGTTTCTCTACAATGGCACTGAATTGAGTTGTCATCAAGTACTTTGCGTTTTTTTTCTGTACGAAGTCCATTAACAAATGAAAAAAACGCCAAAAGAAAAGTAGGAAATTAATTATGTGTGCGTGGAGTGCGGTCTAGTTCCCCAAATTATTATATAGATATCCTTCTATATATGTTCTGGAGGTGCTATTAAATGTCATGAGACGAGAGGAGGGAAAATGCGAGAAAACGTACCTTTCGAAGGTTACTCTATATTCTAAGTGGAATTTTCGAGGCACAATTTTTAATAAAGTATTCTTCTTCTTC
Source organism: Musca vetustissima (assembly GCF_032173495.1). Taxonomy (NCBI): domain Eukaryota; kingdom Metazoa; phylum Arthropoda; class Insecta; order Diptera; family Muscidae; genus Musca; species Musca vetustissima. Next base: position 77,812 of record NW_026877147.1, on the reverse strand, counting down.
ATAGAAGAGCTGAAGGTCTTCATCTTCATAGAATAGCTGGAGGTCTTCATCTTCATAGAAGAGCTGAAGGTCTTCTTCTTCTTCATAGAAGAGCTGAAGGTCTTCTTCTTCTTCATAGAAGAGCTGAAGGTCTTTTTCTTCATAGAAGAGCTGAAGGTCTTCTTCATCTTCATAGAAGAGCTGAAGGTCTTCTTCTTCATAGAAGAGCTGAGAGTATTCTTCTTCATAGAAGAGCTGAAGGTCATCTTCTGAAGACCTTCTTTTTCATAGAAGAGCTGAAGGTCTTCTTCATAGAAGAGCTAAAGGTCTTCTTCTTCATAGAAGAGCTGAATGACTCCTTCTTTATAAGAGAGTGGAAGATTTTCTCATGTTTCATAGAAGAGCTAAATGTCTTCTTCTTTATAAAATAACTGAAGATCTTTTTATTCATAGGTTTTTCTTCGATTCATCCTGGCCTATAAAGACAGATGGTCTATAAAGACGTCCTGGCCTTCAGATGGTTTATAAAAACCCCCTGGCCATCAAATCTACTATGAAGGCTCCCTGAGCTTCAACTCGACTACAATGACTCTCTGGCCCTTCAGTTCGTCTATAAAGACTCCCCCCAGCTCGTCTCTAAAGACTCCCTTCAGCAAGTCTATAAAGACTCCCTTTAGCAAGTCTATAAAGGCTCCTTTCAGCTCGTCTATAAAGACTCCTTTCAGCTTGTTTATAAAGACTCATTTCAGCTCGACTGTAAAGACTCCCTTCAGCTAATCTTGAAAGATTGCCTCCGTCTACAAATACTCCCTTCAGCTAGTCTAAAAAGACTCCCTTCAGCTAGTCTAAAAAGACTCCCTTCAGCTCGTCTATAGAGACTCCCTTCAGCTCGTCTATAGAGACCCCCTTCAGCTCGTCTATAGAGACTCCCTTCATCGAGGCCCTCCAGCTCATCTATAAAGACATCTTCTGTGTTTATAAAGTCTGCCTTCCGATTCTCTATATATACTCTCTCCAGCTCGTCTATAAAGACTCCCTTCAGCTTGAAAGTTTCTCTGGGGTTCAGAAGGCCTACTCGACTTCTATAAGAAGTCCTACTGGTCTTCTTCTTCTCTCATCTCCATTCCATTTTTCCAAATTTCCTTAATTCACATTGATTGAAAAATTATGCAATAAATAAATTAAAGTCAGTACAAAAAAGTGAAATTACCACAATTTGAACGTAATCTTAAATCGATCTATGCTTCTTTTCAATTATCCCAGCCAACTTGAGAGAGTGAATGTAGTCATTTATATGAAAAACACACACAAACACACATTCGAAACTCTATTAGACATTATTAAACGTTTAATCTGCGCAAGATTAAAATCAGTATTCATGCGTATTTAGGCCGTCGTCATCATCATCTATACAACCGAACAACCAGCCAGGTTTTATACATGGATGAATGAGGATGAGAATGGAAAAAGTCAGGTTTCCATGACTTAAAGGCAAAGAAGAAAAAAAACAACACCTAATGTGAAAGAGGCAAGTGTGCATGTGAGACCGAACAACGCCACCGTTTAACCACTTTAGCCATATTTGACTTAGCACTCGTTTTGCATGTGGTGTTTTTTAAGGCTCAGATCTCAGATGTTGCGGATGAGTGGTGTTCGTGGTGAAAATGTACAGACAACGGCGGCTTGTTATTTTTTGTGTACATATGAAGAAGATGAAGAGGATCATTGTTAAGACGGAAGTGATTGACGGGTAAATGATTTTTTTGGTTTTTCGGTGATGATCAGGATGATGGAAATATATATTGGTTTGGAGGAGCCTCAATGAAGTTAGTCTTTGGGGCATGGGATAGATTTTTTTATAGGGAGAAGATGTAGAAGTGTTACGAAAGCAAGTTCGAAATTTCGGGTGAACACAAATTCGAAATATTATTGAGGAAGCTTCTCATTATCTACAAAATAACTTTACAGACTTCAGCATATTGACTTCGCCAAGGTTCCGGGTTTTTTATAACTGTTATTTTTTAGATCCATCCCAATACACCTAATCCACTTCGATCGAGTCTTAAAAAATAGAAGTATTTCTTTACTTACCTTTGGCTGCCGCTTTCTTTTCTCTCCGGCAGATTCTTTATTGCCGCTACCACTGCTACTGGCCGATGCAGAATCCTGTTGTCCTTCAATCTTTTGGCGATCTGGAAAAATGAGGAAAATATATGAAGTCTCTATAAATGAGCTGAAGAGCCGAACGCCTTCATGGAGTTCCTGAATCTCAGGAATCCTTGTAGACGAGCGACCCTGAAGACAAGGGAGTTTTTATAAACGAGCTAAAGTCCAGGGAGTATGAGCTGAAGATCTGAAGATCACATTGCCTTTATATACGAGCATAACCTCAGGACTCCTTATAGCTCTTCTCTTCTATGGAAAAGAAGACCTCCCAGACTCTTCTTCAGTTTCTTATTATTCATAATTGCTATCATAGTTACTTACATTTCGCTTCTATTTCCTCATCATCCAAGAGTAACGAAACAACCTCCTTTGGTTTCAGGGTGTCGGGTTTAAAGTTGCCGCCACTAATAACCATGCGTTGGATCTAGAAAGAAAAAGCAACAACAAAAATCAAAAAAAAATTATATAAATTTAATAATATATCCAATATTTACAATAACAAAGATAAATAGCTTCCGAAAACATATTATGTAAATTATGTTGGGCGCCACTTTTGAGCCGCATTAAAATAAACACCCTCAAAAAATATGAAAAATAATATCCAAAACCACAAAATTTCTTAGGATTTATAATCATCACCATTCGAAAAAGGAAGTAACCACAAAAAAATTATGGATATCCAAATAAAAAAATTAAAAAAAAATACCGATCAAAACCCGAATCGTAAGCAGCGGATGATCATTATCATTAAAACCACATTCCAAGAGGTTATTTAATATTTTTTCGTGTATAAATTAATAAAAGAAACCCTCCTTAAAAGAAACCTTAGAGATAACACCGAAATGTTAACTGCGACAAAAAATATTTCAGGAGCGTTAAAGCGGCGCGTTGCTGCACCACTCAAGTCCTAATCAATATTTAACCCCTTTCATAATGAAATTAAATCGTGGCAACAACAACAACACGAAGACAAAAATTATGTATGAATAACCCTTGCAAATGATCCTCACGTGCAAATGAGAGAAGAGGAAACAGCAAGAGAGGAGTGGAGAGGAAGATAAAAATTGTCTAATATGTAAAGTGAGGACAGTGGGACAGGATAGGGAAAAGAGGAGCTGAAAGAAGTATTTATAGGAGTCTCAATAGACAAGCTGAAGGGAGTCTTTATTGACAAGCTGAAGGGAGTCTCTATAGAAGAGCTGAGGGTAGTCTTTACAAACGAGCTAAGGGGAGTCTTTATAGACGAGCTGAAAGTAGTCTTTATAGATGAGCTGATGGGAGTCTTTATAGACGAGCTAAAGGGGAGTCTTTATAGACGAGCTGAAGGGGAGTCTTTATAGACGAGCTGAAGGGAGTCTCTATAGACAAGCTGAAGGGAGTCTTTATAGACAAGCTGAAGGGAGTCTTTATAGACGAGCTGAAGGGAGTCTTTATAGACGAGCTGAAGGGAGTCTTTATAGACGAGCTGAAGGGAGTCTTTATAGACGAGCTGAAGGGAGTCTTTATAGACGAGCTGAATGGAGTCTTTATAGACGAGCTGAATGGAGTCTTTATAGACGAGCTGAGGGTAGTCTTTACAAACGAGCTAAGGGGAGTCTTTATAGACGAGCTGAAAGGAGTCTTTATAGACGAGCTGAAGGGAGTCTTTATAGACGAGCTGAAGGGAGTCTTTATAGACGAGCTGAAGGGAGTCTTTATAGACGAGCTGAAGGGAGTCTTTATAGACGAGCTGAAGGGAGTCTTTATAGACGAGCTGAAGGGAGTCTTTATAGACGAGCTGAAGGGAGTCTTTATAGATGAGCTGAAGGGAGTCTTTATAGACGAGCTGAAGGGAGTCTTTATAGACGAGCTGAATGGAGTCTTTATAGACGAGCTGAATGGAGTCTTTATAGACGAGCTGAATGGAGTCTTTATAGACGAGCTGAAGGGAGTCTTTATAGACGAGCTGAAGGGAGTCTTTATAGACGAGCTGAAGGGAGTCTTTATAGACGAGCTGAAGGGAGTCTTTATAGACGAGCTGAAGGGAGTCTTTATAGACGAGCTGAAGGGAGTCTTTATAGACGAGCTGAAGGGAGTCTTTATAGACGAGCTGAAGGGAGTCTTTATAGACGAGCTGAAGGGAGTCTTTATAGACGAGCTGAAGGGAGTCTTTATAGACGAGCTGAAGGGAGTCTTTATAGACGAGCTGAAGGGAGTCTTTATAGACGAGCTGAAGGGAGTCTTTATAGACGAGCTGAAGGGAGTCTTTATAGACGAGCTGAAGGGAGTCTTTATAGACGAGCTGAAGGGAGTCTTTATAGACGAGCTGAAGGGAGTCTTTATAGACGAGCTGAAGCAGGGAGTCTTTATAGACGAGCTGAAGGGAGTCTTTACAGACGAGCTGACAGACGAGCTGAAGGGAGTCTTTATAGACGAGCTGAAGGGAGTCTTTATAGACGAGCTGAAGGGAGTCTTTATAGACGAGCTGAAGGGAGTCTTTATAGACGATCTGAAGGGAGTCTTTATAGACGATCTGAAGGGAGTCTTTATAGACGATCTGAAGGGAGTCTTTATAGACGAGCTGAAGGGAGTCTTTATAGACGAGCTGAAGGGAGTCTTTATAGACGAGCTGAAGGGAGTCTTTATAGACGATCTGAAGGGAGTCTTTATAGACGATCTGAAGGGAGTCTTTATAGACGATCTGAAGGGAGTCTTTATAGACGATCTGAAGGGAGTCTTTATAGACGGTCTGAAGGGAGTCTTTATAGACGAGCTGAAGGGAGTCTTTATAGACGAGCTGAAGCAGGGAGTCTCTACAGACGAGCTGAAGCAGGGAGTCTCTACAGACGAGCTGAAGCAGGGAGTTTCTATAGACGAACTTAAGCAGGGAGTCTCTATAGACGAGCAGACGGGCTAGTTTTTATAAACGAGCTGTGGGGAATTTTTTAGGCGAGATGAAGGGAGACTTTATAGACGAGCTCAGTGATTCTTTATGACCAGCTGAAGTTTAGGAAATCTTTATAGAAGATCAGAATCCCTGGGAGTCTTCGTAGACGAACTCATGCAGGGATTCTATATAGACAAGCCTTTATAGATGAGCTAAAGACCAGGGAGTCTTTTTAGGTGAGCTGAAGGGCCTGGAAATCAGTGTAGATGAGTTGAAGCCTACAGTGTTTTAATATAAGATTTTGAGTTCCGAGCTACTTTATTGACGAGCTGTAAGTTGTAGAGCATTTATATGCGATGAAACTGAAGAGGGGTACTTACAGACGATTTAAAGGTTGTATTTATAGGCGACCTAAATTGAGCCATAATATAGGTCCTGAAAGGAGTCTTTATAGACGACCGTAAAGTTGACTTAGAATGCGACCTACATGTAGTATTCAAAGAGATCCTGGAGGTAGTTCCGCCTGTATATGGATTTTACAGATGATTTAAATTGTTTAACCTAGTCCCACTGTACCCAACTCCGCAATAGGTTTCGATATCAAAACTATAACAAAATAAATTTAATACTAAAAACAACAACAACTACAAGCCGGGGCGTAACAGATATGTCGCCTACCACAGAAGCGATCGACAAACACACAAAAAACAAAGAAGACAAACAACAACAACAATTGTAAACATAACTAAGTGGAGGATAACAAACAACAACAACAACAAAAAATAAGGCTGTATAATTAGTTTCCGGTAAAAAGATACTGGCACACAGGGATGGGACCACGAAGAAAAAGATAAACACAACAACACTTGTGAAAAGTGAATTGAAACAAGAAGAACAACAACAAGAACAACGGAGACGTAGATCAGTGATCATATTCCTTATTAAATATTCTAAAAAACACCCCCTCCCTTCCTTCCTCCTATCACTCCTCAATCTACTACAAAACAAAAATTAATGAATGAATGAAAATAATGAATGAACGCAATGTCGCTTTTTTTATAATCCCTTACTATCAAATGGCTCCGCACTAGCCATCACAAAATAACAAGTTCCCTAAGGAGAATTAACAGCAGCTTGGGAGGTATTATCCCGCCTCAGCGCGAAGAAGTGGCAAAAACCCACAAAGCTTAGCCTACCACATAATTATTATGTTACACTTTAAAGTTGCGTTTGTAGTTGTTGTTGTCATTACACTTATTGTTGTAAGTTCTTGATAAAGAAAAACAACAACTGCAGCAGCAGCAAAAACAATGAATGAAAAAAACGCCAAACTTTGTAGTTCTGCTCTTTTGAGGTTATTTCAATTGTTTCCTGAATAAAAACACGTGCCTAACTAATATGCGGGTTTTGTGATACAACCAACAACAACCTCGTCGTCGTCGGATACGATTGGATTTCGCTAAATGACAGTAGAAAAAACAACATGGGATATTGTCTCATTGTTTTAATTTCTGTGGTTTACTCTTCCATTCATGTTGATCGGATTCGGATGCGTAGTACCGTGTTCTTTTTTTTCTAAGTTTGACGAACTGTCTCTTGCGTAGTCATTCATAATGACAATCTGTGTTTTTTTTACTACATCGTAAAAACCGCATTTATATCCATAAAATAAAAGAAGCAGAATGAACGTTGGAAAAATGGACTGAAAGGTCAGGGATTACATATATATGCAAGCTGAAGGAAGTCTTATAGGCCCAAAGGCGAGGACTTTATAAACGACAAGGTAGCATTATAAACTAGAAGGACCCATGTGACAGTTAAGTAGATGATTCATCTGTTATAGCCATTCTTTGGCGTTGAGGCTAGATCTATCGTTGCAAAGAAATAATTTGATTGCTGTGGTTGATGTCCTTGCTTATTAAGTGTAGCCATTTTACTCTGGGTGGCGCAATCTCCTGTGATTTTGTGTTATCCTCATGTGTTTATTTTAAGCCCAGGTAGGTTATTAGAACTTCAGGGACCTCGGATATCTTTCAAATATTGGAAAACGAGTTGAAGGATCAGATATACATTTATGATCGATGTAGCACTCTGAGCCGAAGAACTTAAAAAGGAAATGTTATTTGTATAGAAGACATTCATGGCGTAATTATATATAGACGAACTGAACCAGGTGCTCTCTATAAACCAGACTACATGAAGGAATAAATGGACTGAAATGTCAGGGTTTATTTATAGACTAGCGGAAGGAAATCTTTATAGGCCTAAAGGCGAGGACTTTATAATCGAAATAACGACAAGGTAGCATTATAAACTAGAGGAAGAACCAGATATTATTTGTGTTTCGTTCCTGATAAACCTCTTGCAAGTAAAAGGCTTCCACTCATTGTGTTAGTTTCGTTATCATTGTTTTTCATCTGTTATAGCCTGCCCTACGTGATGAGGCTGCCATCTATCGTTGCCTGGAAATAACAATTCCTAGGATTTTTTTGTTTTGGTTGATGTCCTTGCATATTAAGTGTAGCAATTTTCCACTGGGTGGCGCTATCTTCTGCCATTCCTATTTTGTGTTATCCTCATGTGCATATGTTAAGACCCAAAGACGAGAAACTAAAGGGCGAAGACAGTATAGACGAGACAATGACAAGGTAGCAGTATAAACTAGAGGAAGGACCAGATATTATTTGTGTTTCTTTCCTGATAATCCTCTTGCGATAATGATTATCCCCATTGCGTTAGTTTGGTTATCATTTTGTTATTGCAGCTATGTGAATGATTCATCTTTTATAGCCTGCCCTATGTGATAAGGCTGCCATCTATTGTTGCCTAGAAACAACGATACCTTGCATTTTTGCTGTGGTTGATATCCTTGCTTATTAAGTGTAACCATTTTCCTCTGAGTGGCGCTATCTCCTGGCATTCCAATTTTGTGTTATCCTCCTGTTTTTATGTTAATACCGAGGTAGGTTAATAAAAAATCAGTGGAGCTCTGATACCTTTCATCTGCATCTGGATTTAAACCAACTTTCTCCGTAAAGAGTGGACCTCTGATACCTTTCATCTGCATCTGGATTTAAACCTACTTTTTTCGGAAGCAATCACTTCGTAGTGATTGGAATGGTTGGAACCTTGTTTATTTAGTGTTGCCATTTTCCTCAGAGTGGCGCTACCTCCGAATGTTCTATGTTTGTATTATCCTCATTTGATGATGTTGGCTATTAGAATGTCAGGGGCAAGGGTCAGGGTATGTAAGCCTATTTGTACAAATATTTGAAAACAAGTTTAAGAACAAGAATCCGCTGGGTGTTCAGGATTTTGTAGTCTGAAAGCCTATTCACTGAACTTCGTCATCCGAAGAGACTAAATGTCATAGACTATTTATGGGCGAGATAAACAGCCAGAGAGTCTTTATGATCGATGTGAGGTTCAGACACTCTGCGCTGGAGAACTTTAAAAGGAATGGTGTTTTTTTTTTATAAAAGGCATTCATTATAGACGAACTGGAGGGAATCTCCATATATAAAGTGTATCGCGTGATTTTCTATAGACGAACTGAACCAGGTATTCTGTATAAACCAGAATACATAACGGAAGGAAGGATCAATACAGAATACCTGAATGATCAGTGAGTCTTTACATATGATGGAAGACGGAGAATCTTTTTAGATCAGTGGTTAGGGGATCATCATATGTTGAAGAGGAGGGGAGTAGGTATAAAGACGCACTGAAGAAATAGTGGGTATATTTAGAAATAAGCATATTAGGCGATCTGAAGGCCATGGAGGCACTAAAGACGAATTGAGCCAATGGACAATGCTCAGTCAGTTGGCGAGGCAGAGGCATGAAATAGACGAGCTGAAGCCTAGTGAGTCTTAGCAAACGAGCTAATGATAATGGGTCTCTATTATCTAAAGACCAGAATTGGCGATCTGAGGGTCATGGAATCATTGTAGGGTTAATTAGCTCGATAATTAATGATCTGTTTGACGAAATGTTAAGGATTTCCTGACTTCCAGAGGAAATTCTTATAGATAATCTAATAACCATAACAAATGCGCTTTATGCTGGAATGGAATATTTAGGAACAAGTTAAAAAGAACAGGAACGGGGTATTTTTATAAATAGTATAGGCTTTATTCGGTTTTCTAAAGAAATTACGACGTAAAGAGGTTTCATATTTAGATTTGTTTTGAATTTACATAGCTCCTTTGTAAAGATTCAATGATAGAAGGAGAAGACTAAAAACCCCTATGGAAATTACGGAATAGAATTTATAAACAACTAATAACAATTATATATTCGCAAATTCGAAGAGAATCGAAATATAAAGCTGCGTTCCAACAATGACGTATCATTTGCGGAATTTTATATATATATATATATATTACTTACCTCACTCTTCTCTCGTGCTCTTTGCAAAATGCGCTCTTCAATTGTTCCCTTGCAGATCAAACGATATACTGTAACTTGTTTCGTTTGACCCAAACGATGTGCACGGTCCATAGCCTGCTGATCAACGGTGGGATTCCAATCGGAATCATAGAAAATGACCTAAAAAACATAAAAAAGAGAAATTTAAAATTTAATAAGAAATAAATAATTGTTGGGTGCTGAAAAATATGATAAAATATATCCGAATATGCCTACACGAGTTTAGTATTAAGAATGCTGAAGTCCCGGTAAGGCAAACATATATGCTTGCATAAATAAGAAATACGCCAATATAAAATATAAGATATTGAACATCAGCGACGAACCAGATTACTTCAAATCTTGGCATATGACTACGATCAGAAAGGAAAGAAAAAGGAAGAGCCAAGACCGAAATGTGGAGTTTTTGTACACTGTTTTCGTCAATTGCAGTAAAGTGGTACATCATGAATTTTTTCCACAAGGTCGTACGGATAATATATGGAATATTACCATGAAGTTATGCGTCGTACATTTGTCCAATAGATTTAATGTATACATTAACCTATAGGTTCGGTTAAATATTACGAGTTGCCAACAATGGATCAAATAATCCATCCGATTCACATGAAGTTTAAAAGTTTTTAAAATATTGACTCTTTGTGGGGGAGTTACCAGAAGAAGTGGGTCCCATATTCCGATCTGATCTAGGCTTGGCAAAAGTATTACGATTTGCATATTATGGATTAAATCGGACAATCCATAACGCCTATACAAATGTTCAACATTGTTTACCGATGGGTCTCATCTTCGGACTTTGGTACAAATATTACGATCTGCACAGTTTTGATGAAATTTAAGGTTCCTTTCAATTCATATGAGATTTACAAATTTTCAAAATTTGAAAATTTTGTGGGGGTGTTACTAGAAGTTTTGCACGGCAATTCACATCTTGACGTTTCCGGTGCTTAGATATAAAAAACGATTTTGCAGACATATTTTACAGATTTTAATCATAAACTCCCAAAAAAGTGGTTGTAATCGAAAAAAAGAACTTCCCAAAGAAGAGAACCAAAGTAGAAGCTCCTGGTATTCTTTTAATTTTTAGACCTGGAGGTTTCTATGGAATACTTTTTAAATAATAGTAATAAAATTATCACAGTAGTTTTATAATTTCCAATCTCACAATATCCTCTTCCGAGTACCAGTATAAACAAATTCCTTTAAAAATGTTTTCAATTCCCTTCAAATTCAAATCCTCAAAAAAGGATTAGATTTCTATTTCCGCTCCTAGTTTGAGATTTTTATGAAATAAAATATCAAATACCGGATATAAGGCCTCACATCTATGTTATTCGAAAAAAATCATATACTTTTTATAATAACAAACACTTTTTTGAAAGTGGAACACGTGTTCCAATCAAAAAAAAAATATTTGAAGCAAAAACTAATTTGATATTTTAAAAATAGAAAAAAAAGAAGAAGACCCATAAAAAAATCAAAAGATATTCAAATGAGGCACTAGATAGACAATTTGTATTTGGAAACCTCAATCAATGTCTTTCGACAACCAAAAAGAAATTGAGGCAAGCCTTACAAAGGCGATCCGGGAGAAAATAAATCGAAATGTTTTATTGTTCTTGTTTTTATTCACTGCAAAGGAATCTCTAATTTCATTTGCTGGCAACGATCACTCCCATACCCTTTCCTTTCTTTGAATATGCGGAAGTAGTATCTTGTCTATTACTGCGGGCCAAGAACAAGAACAACAACAAGATTTAGTGTTTTTTTTTTTGTGTGCCAAGAATTTGACGCACGTGATTTGTGGAACACTTGCGGCTTCTGAGCAATGAATTTTCCGCTCAAAGCACTTCTGTGTGTGCATAGATTTTTCAATTTTCCTTTTGTGTTTCTGTTGTTGTTTTATTCAAATCAATTTTCATATCATTTGAAGTATTTCGACATTATAAATTAGAACAACAAAATGCATTTTTCTTTATTTTGAAAGAAAACGAAATAGAAAGGGTAAAAATACGAGGCGTCAAAATTCTTTATTAGGAGCGCATCACTTGAATGGCTAATTATCGAATTAAGAGTGCAACGAGTGGAATAAAAGAGTCCTCCTTTCACATTGATGAGGGTAAACAATAAATAAAGGGTAGACGGCGAGAGGCGTCAACGATTTTCTTGTTTTAGGTTTTTATTTGTGCATAAATTAAGTACTTCCGCTTATATGTTATATGACTGTCGGATGATTAGGTTTTTGAAGCCGAATACTATTTTTAACACAATCCACTCCTTGGTCTCTCAATAGATATGTGGTGGGTATACTATTTGTAGAAGATATGCGAAAGGGATTGTAGCTATTTTTGAACATTTTTTTTAATTTTTTAGCTGTTCGGAAGCTCGACCAACTAACCTACAAATTCCACGACAATCGGCATTTTCAGAAAACAAAGCATTATCGATTCCGTTTTTAAGTGCACCGAAGTAGCATTTACCGGAAAGTAGGTAAGTGGCATATTGCCACTGCAATGATAACAGGCCTTTAATTACTTCGGCGTATGTTTGTTTCAAGCTTTTGGAGGTTTAGGTCAAATAACGGTATGGGGGCACTTGATAAGACAATAGACGTAGTTACCAGTGGGGACCATAGAAAGAAAGTTTGAATGCCAGTGACAAAAAACCCTGGGAATGAAATATCCGGAAAATAAAACACTAGAATTGAATCGGCAATTTTTATCACAGACCCCCATAGATCCCAAACAATAGGGCGCCCAGTACAATTGTTGAAAAAGATAAAGATTTAATAGTTACGTTAGTTTTCAAATTGAAACAAATACCAATCATATAAAAGTCTAGCAGAGGTAAGATTTACTTCAGTGGACTAGCTATTGGCGAACATAACTCAAATCCCACAAAAATGAGGAAGATTATATTTACGGGGCTACTATCCTTCTTCGTATTTCTTCAAGGAGTAACAAGTTCGAATTTATTCTCTAGGACCTTCAATGAGTTACATGACGATCCCGGCCCACAAACCTCAAGTCGTGTTTGGGTACCCACAAAATGGATAGAACAAAAATTGGATCATTTCGATGAAAATGAAACCAGGACATGGCAAATGGTAAGGAGGAGCTTTTATACCTTCTTCTAAATATAAAAAATAATATCGAATTTGTTTCTCCCAGCGCTACTTGGCCAATGATGAATTCTATGAAAAAGGTGGTCCCATGTTCATTTATGTGGGTGGTGAGTGGGCAATTTCTCCTGGGGCCATTACCAGTGGCCATCATTATGATATGGCTAAGGAACATAAAGGATATTTGTTTTATACGGAACATCGTTATTATGGTCAAAGTAAACCTGTGAGGTGCGTGTTTCAGATCAGATGTGAGATTTTTGAAATATTAAATTGTTGATGTTTTCCGTTTTGTAGCGACTTATCTCCCGATAACATGAAGTATTTGCATGTTCGCCAAGCCTTGGCTGATTTGGCCCACTTTATACGCATCATGAAAGTCACCATTCCCGGCATGTCAGAATCGAAAGTGTTTTTGAGTGGTGGTTCCTACTCGGCCACCATGGTAACATGGTTTAAGAAATTGTATCCTGATTTGGCTAATGGTTGTTGGGCTTCCAGTGCTCCCCTGCTGGCAAAGAGAGATTTTGTGGGTAAGTTTCACAAATGACAATTTTCTTCCACGACGAAGACCACCAACCCTTGACCTGGAGCTCCTCTATGGAAACAGATTGAGCTGTCCCATGGAAGAATATCTTCTTCTATGGCATAAAAACACATTCTGTTCTTCTATAGCAAAAGAAACCCTTCAGCTCTTCTATGGCTCTTTAAATCTTCTATGGCGAAGAAAAAGAAGACCTTTAGCTCTTCTTTGGAGAAGAAAAAGACATTCAGCTCTTCTATGAAGGATACATTCTGCTTTTCTATGAAAAATAATTTCAGATCTTCTCTGAAGGATACCTTCATCTCTTTTATGAAGGATACCTTTCTATCAAGAAGATCTCCAGGCTCTTCTATGAAGAAGAAAACCTCCAGGCTATTCTACGAAGAAGACGACCTCCAGGTTCTACTACTAAGAGTAAGACATCCAGGCTTTTCTATGAAGCAGAAGACATCCAGGCCTTTCTGTGAAGAAGAAGACCTCCATGCTCATCTATGAAGAAGACCTCATGCACTTCTATGAAGATACCTCCAGGCTCTTCTATTAAGAAGACCTCAAGGCTCTTCTAAGAAGAAGAGGACCTCTAGGTTATTCTACGAAGATGAAGGTCTCCATGTTCTTCTATGAATGATGCCTGCAGGCTCTACTATGAAGAAGAAAACCTCCAGGCTCTACTATGCACTTCTATGAAGAAACCTCCAGCCTCTTCTAAGAAGAAGAGGACATCCAGTCTCTTCTATGAAGATGAAGGTCTCCATGTTATTCTATGAAGAAGAAGGCCTCCAGGCTCTATTATAAAGAAGAAAACCACCAGGCTCTACTATGAAAAATACCTCCAGGCTCTACTATGAAGATCAAGGCCTCGATGTTCATCTATGAAGAAGAAGACCACCAGGCTCTTCTATGAAGAGGACCTCATGTACTTTTATAAAGAGACATCAGACTCTTCTATTAAGAAGTCCTCCAGGCTCTACTATGAAGGTTTTTCTAAGAAGAAGAAGAGGCTTTTCTATGAAGAAGAAGACATCCAGGGTCTTCTAAGAACAAGAACCCCAGTCTCGCCTATGAAGAAGAATACCTCCAGACTCTACTATGAAGATGAAGACCTCCAGGCTCTACTAAGGCTCTACTATGAAGAAGAAGACCTCCAGGCTCTTCTATGAAGAATATGACCTCCAGGCTCCAGACTATTTTATGAAGAAGACCTCCAGACTCTTCTATGGAGAGGAGGTCCTCAAGTCTCGTCTATGAATAAGAAGACCTCCCCTCTTACCTATAAAAAATAGACTTCCAGGCTCTTCTATGAAGATGAAGACCTCCATACCCTTCATTGAAGAAGACATTCTGATTTCTATTAAGCCCTTTTCTTCCCTATAGCTAATCTTTTATTGTTATATTTCTTTACAGAATACAAAGAGGTTACCGGTGAATCTATCCGCCTGATGGGTGGTGAAAATTGTTATGAGCGTATACAAAAAGGTATTATGGAACTCGAATCAATGTTATCGAATAATCGCACGGCTGAGATGAAAAGCCTTTTGAATATCTGTGATAACTTCGATGAGAATAATAAAATGGATGTTTGGACTTTGTTTTCACAAATATCGGATATATTTGCCGGAATTGTACAAAATCATAAGTAAGGACATCTCTCGTCCTCCTCGTATTTTCCATAAACCCATAAAAATCCCCACTTCTATTTCCAGCAATAATACCATTCAGAAAACATGCAATAAAATAATGGAAGGTGATGATAATTTAGGTGGTCTACTGAACTTCCTTAAACCCTATTTCAAGAGTAAAAATTGTACTGAAATTACCTACAAGGATATGGTGGATAGTTACAATTATACCTCCTTCGATAAGGGAATGTGTAAGTGGTGAAAAATATTCCGACCAAATTCAATTATTCATATTCTAATAAATGTGTTGCCATCCACAGATCGCCAATGGTTCTATCAAACCTGCAACGAGTATGGTTGGTATCAGACATCCGGTTCCAAAAATCAACCATTCGGCACCCTCTTCCCGGTAAAATTATATTCCCAGTTGTGTTACGATCAATTTGGCGAAAAGTTCACTGAAGAATATATTGAGAGTCAAATTAAGGCGACCAATGAATTCTTTGGAGCTTTGAATCCTCAGGTGGAAAATGTCTATATGACTCATGGCCAATTGGATCCATGGAGAGCTATGGGCGTGCAGGAGGAGGGCAAGGCAACAATTATACCATGTAAGTAGAAGAAGTCATTCAACTAGAGATTTAATTTATATAAACCAAACATTTGAATTTCGTTTTCAGTGCGTGCCCATTGCAAGGACTTTGGTTCGATAAGTGACAAGGATACACCGGAATTGAGAGCATCGAAGGAAAAACTGGCTGAACTTGTAAGGGAATGGCTTAAATGAATGGAATAATATTTGTATGTGGATATGGATAAAAAAATAAAAGAATCTGAAATATTTTCGAAGTTGTTTTGTTTGAAAATTGGAGAATAGATCTCAATGTCCTGATTTCCTGTAAATTAGAAAATTTGTTTTATTGTGAAAACGCTCTTCTATAACGAAGAAGAAGGCCTTTAGAATTTTCTATGAAAAAAGGCCCATAGAATCTTCTATGAAAACGAAGGCCTTCAGCTCTTTTAATTAAGAAAACGTTCGGTTTCTTCGATGAAAAAAGCAACCCTCAGCTCTTCTATTGATGAAGAATGCCTTCATATCTTCCATAGAAGAAAAATAAAACCTTCTGCTGTTCAATGAAAAAGAAGACCTTCAGCGTTTCTATGAAGAACACCTTCAGATCTTCTATTGAGCAGAAGTCCTCCGACTCTTCATGATTCTTGCTGTTTCTATGAAAAAAGAGAAGACCTGCAGCTCTTCTATAAAGAAGCCCACCAGCTCTTCTATGAAGAATGCTTTCAGACCTTCTATGAAGAAGACCTTCAGTTCTTCTATGAAGAAGAGCACCTTCAGCTCTTCTATGAAGAAGATGACCTTCAGCTCTTCTACGGCGAATAAGACCACAAGATCATCTATGAAGAGGATCTCTTCTATAAAGAAGATGACCTTCAGCTCTTCCATGAAGAAGAGGACATACAGTTCTTCTATGAAAAAGGGAACCTACAGCTCTTCTATGAAGAAGAGGACCTATAGCTCTTCTATGAAGAAGATGACCTACAGCTCTTCTATGAAGAAGAGGACCTACAGCTCTTCTATGAAGAAGAGGACTTTCAGCTCTTCTATGAAGAAGAAGAAGACCTTCAGCTCTTCTATGAAGAAGACCTTCAGCTCTTCTATGAAGAAGAAGAAGACCTTCAGCTCTTCTATGAAGAAGAAGAAGACCTTCAGCTCTTCTATGAAGAAGAAGACCTTCAGCTCTTCTATGAAGAAGAAGACCTTCAGCTCTTCTATGAAGAAGAAGACCTTCAGCTCTTCTATGAAGAAGAAGACCTTCAGCTCTTCTATGAAGAAGAAGACCTTCAGCTCTTCTATGAAGAAGAAGAAGACCTTCAGCTCTTCTATGAAGAAGAAGAAGACCTTCAGCTCTTCTATGAAGAAGAAGAAGACCTTCAGCTCTTCTATGAAGAAGAAGAAGACCTTCAGCTCTTCTATGAAGAAGAAGAAGACCTTCAGCTCTTCTATGAAGAAGAAGAAGACCTTCAGCTCTTCTATGAAGAAGAATACCTTCAGCTCTTCTATGAAGAAAAAGACCTTCAGCTCTTCTATGAAGAAGAAGACCTTCAGCTCTTCTATGAAGAAGAAGACCTTCAGCTCTTCTATGAAGAAGAAGACCTTCAGCTCTTCTATGAAGAAGAAGACCTTCAGCTCTTCTATGATGAAGAAGAAGAAGACCTTCAGCTCTTCTATGAAGAAGACCTTCAGCTCTTCTATGAAGAAGAAGACCTTCAGCTCTTCTATGAAGAAGAATACCTTCAGCTCTTCTATGAAGAAGAAGACCTTCAGCTCTTCTATGAAGAATAAGAATAAGACTATGAAGAAGACCTTCAGCTCTTCTATGAAGAAGAAGAAGACCTTCAGCTCTTCTATGAAGAAGAAGACCTTCAGCTCTTCTATGAAGAAGAAGACCTTTGGTTCTTCTATGAAGAAAAAGACCTTCTGCCCTTCTATGAAGAAGAAGACTCTCAGCTCTTCGATGAAGAAGAAGACCTTCAGCTCTTCTATGAAGAAGAAGACCTTCAGCTCTTCTATGACGAAGAGGACCTTAAGATCTTCTATGAAGAAGACCTTCAGATATTCTATGAATAAGGAGAAGACCTCCAGTTCTTCTATGAAGAAAACCTCCAGTTCTTCTATGAAGAAAACCTCCAGTTCTTCTATGAAGAAGACCTCCAGTACTTCTATAAAGAACACCTCCGGCTCATCTATAAAGAAGGCCTCCATTTCTTCTATGAAGAACACCTCCAGCTCTTCTATGACAGTTCACACATTTAGCCTTATCTAAACCAGCGCGAGTAGAAGGTGTGCGGAAGCTATCTCGTTGCATAAATTATCTACCCATAGGAAAGGAATATTTCGCCCATAATTACCGCTGATTGCAACAGTGTTCCCAAAAAGAATACGACACCAATCAAAACGAATTGTTTGGACGTTTAATCAATTGATTGCTAGCATTTAAAGCTATAGATTACCTATCAGCAGGGTATCAGCCTATCGGGTATTAACAGTGTGAAGATAAGATTTATGAAAAAAAAAATAACAACCTAAATTATATTGCCATTGACGGCAATCGCCAAACCGTAAAGCCGTTAGTCTTTTGGTGACTCTCTCCAAGAAAATATGGCCAAAATAACTTTAATTTTCCTAGCCGTGGTAGCTATAGCCACCTTGGTCTTAGCCGAAGAAAATAATCCGCAGGCTTTTATAAATATTTTCAACCAAAAACACAAGGATCCGGGACCAGAGGCAACTGCTCGTGCCAATGTTGTAACCAAATATATTGACCAAAAATTGGATCATTTCGATGATAAGGAAACCAGGACATGGAAAATGGTAAGTAGAGGGTGAGAGGAGATGATATATCGGGAGAAGAAAAGTCTTACGATTTTGATATCTTTTAGCGTTACATGGAAAATGATGAGTTCTATGAAGAAGGTGGCCCCCTGTTCATCTATGTTGGTGGTGAATGGGCCATTTCGGCTGGTTCCATTAGCAGTGGTCATGTTTACGATATGGCCCGTGAACATAAGGGTTATTTGTTCTATACCGAACATCGTTTCTATGGTCAAAGTAAACCAGTGGAGTAAGTAATTTTTGGGGGATGTGAAGGGATTCGTAAACGAAGTAATTTAAAATGTTTTTGTTTTTCAGGGCCATGACAAATGAAAACATGAAATATCTGCATGTCCGCCAAGCCTTGGCTGATCTGGCCCATTTCATCCGCACCATGAAGGAAACTATTCCTGGCATGCAAAATTCCAAGGCCATTTTAACTGGAGGTTCCTATTCCGCCACCATGGTAACATGGTTCCGTAAATTGTATCCTGAATTGGCTGCTGGTTGTTGGGCTTCTAGTGCTCCTCTCTTCGCAAAGGCCAATTTTTATGGTAAGTGAGATACATTTTAAAGATATTAGACAAAAAAAGATAAAGATAATTTATCGTATAATATTGAGGGAAAAAGAGTATATAAAATAGGTAGATCGATCAGGCCCAGTCGTGGATTTCTAAAGAATATTTTTCAAGGCCCATAGAAGCAGGGATTTCTTAAATAATTTTGTTTAAAATATATCCATTATCTACAAACTTAGAGAAATACTGGAAAAATTATCTACGTCATCTAAAGGATATAGATATATACTTTATATTAACACAGCGAAAAAAATTATTAATGTTATCCGAATAAAGTAGATAATTTATTTACCATATCTGAATTCTTTAGATAAAGTATTAACGTTATCCAAATAATGTAGATAAAGTATCTACGGTATACAAATAATGCAGATAAATTATTTATCGAAATAATGTAGACAAAGTATCTACCTTATCCAAATAAAGTAGATAATTTATCTGCGTTATCTACGTTATCCAAATAACGTAGATAAAGTATCTACGTTATCCAAATAACGTAGATAAATTATCTATGTTAACCAAATAACGTAGATAAAGTATCTACGTTATCCAAATAATGTAGATAAAGTATCTACGTTACCCAAATTATATAGATAAAGTATCTACGTTATCCAAATAATGTAGATAAAATATCTACGTTATCCAAATAGTGTAGATAAATTATCTACGTTATCCAAATATTGTAGATAAAGTATATTAAAAGATCCGCTTTATCTAAATGACAATGATAATTTATCTACGTTACATTAATGACATGAATAATGTATCTACATTATCTTAAAAGAATGGATACATTATTTATATTACTAAAATTACATAGATACGGTATTTACGTTATCTAAGTAATAAAGATAAATTATCTGAAGTATGCCACAGATACGTATCGAAGTTATCCGGATAACATATATGAAGTATCTGAGCTTTGTGATGCGGATAATGTATCTACATTATCTAAATATCATAGATTAAGTATCTGAGTTATGTACATCTTATGGATATTGTATCTAAAAGCCACAAATACGTATCTAAGCCACATATACGTATCTCAGTTATCTGTATAACATTAAAAAAGTATCTAAGTTATCCATATGATGGGGATAAAGTATGTAGGTTATCGGAATAACATTGACACAGTATCTGAGTTATCTAAATGTAACGGATAAAGTATCTACGATATACATATAACGTAGAATATTTATCTAAAATGTAAAAACCGCATGGATAAATTATCTACGTTATCCAAATTAGGCAAATCTATTATCTATATTATTCAAATCATTCGGAAAATGTATCTACGTTATCCAAAAAACGTAGATAAGTTATCAACGCTATTCACAAACCTGGAAAAGTTGCCTATGTTATCAAAAATGTTGATAAGTTATCTACGCTAACCAGAAACGTAGATAAATTATCTACATTATACAAATAAAGTCGATATAATATATACGTTATTTAAATCGATTAAACAATCATACAATATAATAAATAATTGAAGAATTACCTCCCAGATACTACCTTGATATCCCAAAATAACTAATGAGTCGATGTTTCCTTCCATTTACAGAATACAAAGAAGTTATGGGTGAATCAATTTTGCTGGTAAGTGGTCAAACCTGTTACGATCGCATTCAGCATGGTATCGCTGAATTGGAATCGATGATTGCCAATAAACGCGGAGCCGAAGTTAAGGCTATGCTGCGTTTGTGTAATAACTTTAATGAGGACAGCGATTTGGATGTGTGGACACTGTTCTATGAAATTTCTGAAATTTTTGCCAATTTGGTTCAGACGCATAACCATTAGTAAGTCTAAAAAAAGGATTAAGGATATTCCGAATAACAAAATATATTTTCCATTTTTTTAGTGGCAGCAGCATTCAAAATGCCTGCAATACAATTATGGCTGAGGAAACCGATCTACTTGGTGTGGCCAATTATATTGTCAAGAATTTCGGTAGCAATGGTTGTAATGATTTGACTTATAAAACCTATGTTGCCGTGCTAAAAGATTCAGCCTATAGTGGTAACATAAGTAAGTTCTGTTCAATTTAAAAATACAGAAATTTTAAAGCCAAATTTAATATATTTTCAAAAATTACCTCAGTGCGCCAATGGATCTATCAAACCTGTAATGAATATGGTTGGTATCAAACCTCTACCTCGGCCAATCAACCATTTGGCAGCAAATATCCTTTGGTCTATTTCACAACAATGTGTGCCGATGCCTATGGCCCAGAGTTCACGAATGAGTACATACAACAACAAATTGATGGTACCAATGAATTCTTTGGTGGTCTGACACCTGTAGAGAATGTTTATATGACCCATGGTCAGGTGGACCCATGGAGAGCTATGGGTATTCAAGATGAAAATTTAGCTACCACTATTCCATGTAAGGCCCAATAGAACCAAAATCAGGAAGAGAGTATTGTTATTAAAATATATTATTCTCTCTCTCTCTCTCTTGTTTTCAGATCATGCCCATTGCAAAGATTTGGGTTCGATTAGTGATAATGATACCCCCGAATTGCGTGCCTCCAAGGAGAAAATTGCTCAATTGGTTAGAGAATGGCTGTCCGACGAATAAACAAATAAATGATATCGATATCCGCTAATAAATAACAGTATTTATTAATTAATTGTAGTCAATAAATAAGCCCAATGATTACCTAGCTAGCTGGATGACTGCCTTATGACCGAATGAAATATGAGTTATTGTAATTTTGTTTGTTATGGGGTTTAATGTGGTGATAAGATTATGTGGACTTGCTTTGAACAGGGCCACGAACAAACATATTGAAATTGTTGTAATTGCAAGTAACTAATTCATAGCAACTTATCTAATGTTCGGAATCTTAGATATGTGCTATATAACAAGTATAAACGATGACTGGATTTAAAAAAATCAAGGTCCGGCAAAACGTAGATTTTTTAATAAAATATTTTTTCAAGGTCCAGCAAGGCGTGGATTTTATGAAGAATATTTTTTCAAGGCTATCCACCAAGGCGTAGATTTTTTAAAGAATATTTTTTCAAGGCTACACAAAGGCGTGGATTTTTTAAACGAATATTTTTTCAAGGCTACACAAAGGCGTGGATTTTTTAAACGAATATTTTTTCAAGGCTACACAAAGGCGTGGATTTTTTAAACGAATATTTTTTCAAGGCTACACAAAGGCGTGGATTTTTTAAACGAATATTTTTTTCAAAGGCGTGGATTTTTTAAACGAATATTTTTTCAAGGCTACACAAAGGCGTGGATTTTTTAAAGAATATTTTTTCAAGGCTATCCACTAAGGCGTGGATTTTTTAAAGAATATTTTTTCAAGGCTATCCACTAAGGCGTGGATTTTTTAAAGAATATTTTTTCAAGGCTATCCACTAAGGCGTGGATTTTTTAAAGAATATTTTTTCAAGGCTATCCACCAAGGCGTGGATTTTTTAAAGAATATTTTTTCAAGGCTATCCACCAAGGCGTGGATTTTTTAAAGAATATTTTTTCAAGGCTATCCACCAAGGCGTGGATTTTTTAAAGAATATTTTTTCAAGGCTAGCCACCAAGGCGTGGATTTTTTAAAGAATATTTTTTCAAGGCGTGGATTTTTTAAAGAATATTTTTTCAAGGCGTGGATTTTTTAAAGAATATTTTTTCAAGGCTACACAAAGCCGTGGATTTTTTAAAAAATATTTTTTCAAGGCTACACTAAGGCATGGATTTTTTTAAAGAATATTTTTTCAAGGCTACACAAAGGCGTGGATTTTTTAAAGAATATTTTTTCAAGGCTACACAAAGGCGTGGATTTTTTAAAGAATATTTTTTCAAGGCTACATAAGAGGCGTGGATTTTTTAAAGAATATTTTTTCAAGGCTACATAAGAGGCGTGGATTTTTTAAAGAATATTTTTTCAAGGCTACACAAAGGCGTGGATTTTTTAAAGAATATTTTTTCAAGGCTACACAAAGGCGTGGATTTTTTAAAGAATATTTTTTCAAGGCTACACAAAGGCGTGGATTTTTTAAAGAATATTTTTTCAAGGCTACACAAAGGCGTGGATTTTTTAAAGAATATTTTTTCAAGGCTACAAAAAGGCATGGATTTTTTAAAGAATATTTTTTCAAGGCTACAAAAAGGCATGGATTTTTTAAAGAATATTTTTTCAAGGCTATCCACCAAGGCGTAGATTTTTTAAACGAATATTTTTTCAAGGCTACACAAAGGCGTGGATTTTTTAAACGAATATTTTTTCAAGGCTACACAAAGGCGTGGATTTTTTAAAGAATATTTTTTCAAGGCTACACAAAGGCGTGGATTTTTTAAAGAATATTTTTTCAAGGCTACACAAAGGCGTGGATTTTTTAAAGAATATTTTTTCAAGGCTACACAAAGGCGTGGATTTTTTAAAGAATATTTTTTCAAGGCTATCCACTAAGGCGTGGATTTTTTAAACGAATATTTTTTCAAGGCTACACAAAGGCGTGGATTTTTTAAACGAATATTTTTTCAAGGCTACACAAAGGCGTGGATTTTTTAAGGAATATTTTTTCAAGGCTACACAAAGGCGTGGATTTTTTAAAGAATATTTTTTCAAGGCTATCCACCAAGGCGTGGATTTTTTAAAGAATATTTTTTCAAGGCTACACAAAGGCTTGGATTTTTAAAAGAATATTTTTTCAAGGCTATCCACCAAGGCGTGGATTTTTTAAAGAATATTTTTTCAAGGCTATCCACCAAGGCGTGGATTTTTTAAAGAATATTTTTTCAAGGCTATCCACCAAGGCGTGGATTTTTTAAAGAATATTTTTTCAAGGCTATCCACCAAGGCGTGGATTTTTTAAAGAATATTTTTTCAAGGCTATCCACCAAGGCGTGGATTTTTTAAAGAATATTTTTTCAAGGCTATCCACCAAGGCGTGGATTTTTTAAAGAATATTTTTTCAAGGCTACACAAAGGCGTGGATTTTTTAAGGAATATTTTTTCAAGGCTACACAAAGGCGTGGATTTTTTAAAGAATATTTTTTCAAGGCTACACAAAGGCGTGGCTATCCACTAAGGCGTGGATTTTTTAAAGAATATTTTTTCAAGGCTATCCACTAAGGCGTGGATTTTTTAAATAATATTTTTTCAAGGCTATCCACTGAGGCGTGGATTTTTTAAAGAATATTTTTTCAAGGCTATCCACTAAGGCGTGGATTTTTTAAAGAATATTTTTTCAAGGCTATCCACTAAGGCGTGGATTTTTTAAAGAATATTTTTTCAAGGCTATCCACTAAGGCGTGGATTTTTTAAAGAATATTTTTTCAAGGCTATCCACTAAGGCGTGGATTTTTTAAAGGATATTTTTTCAAGGCTATCCACTAAGGCGGGTATTTTTTAAAGAATATTTTTTCAAGGCTATCCACTAAGGCGGGGATTTTTTAAAGAATATTTTTTCAAGGCTATCCGCTAAGGCGGGGATTTTTTAAAAGAATATTTTTTCAAGGCTATCCACTAAGGCGTGGATTTTTTAAAGAATATTTTTTCAAGGCTTTGGAAGACCAGAGGGTCTTTTAGAAGACCAGAGGGTCTTTTAGAAGACCAGAGGGTCTTTTAGAAAACCAGAGGGTCTTTTAGAAGACCAAAGGGTCTTTTAGAAGACCAAAGGGTCTTTTAGAAGACCAAAGGGTCTTTTAGAAGACCAAAGGGTCTTTTAGAAGACCAAAGGGTCTTTTAGAAGACCAAAGGGTCTTTTAGAAGACCAACGGGTCTTTTAGAAGACCAAAGAGTCTTTTAGAAGACCAGAGGGTCTTTTAGAAAGACCAGAGGGTCTTTTAGAAGATCTAAGGGCCTTTGAGAAGACCATAGGGTCTTTTAGAAGACCAAAGCATATTTTAGAAGACCAGGGGGTCTTTTAGAAGATCTAAGGGCCTTTGAGAAGACCATAGGGTCTTTTAGAAGACCAAAGGGTCTTTTAGAAGACCAAAGGGTCTTTTAGAAGACCAAAGGGTCTTTTAGAAGACCAAAGGGTATTTTAGAAAACCAAAGGGTCTTTTAGAAGACCAAAGGATATTTAAGCAGTCCAAGGGGTCTTTTAGAAGTCCAAAGGGTATATTAGAAGGCCAAATTGCCTTATGGAAGACCAAGGGCTCTTATAAGACACCATATGGTCTTATGGAAGCCCCAAAGGGTGCAATAGAAGACCGAATGGTCTTCCAAAAGACCAAGGGGACTTATAGAAGACCAAAGGGTCTTATAAAATACCAAAGGGTCCTATAGGAGACTGAAGGCTCTTCTAGAAGTTCAAATGCTGCATTAGAAGACCAAGGGATTTTTTTCGTTGGTCTTCTATAATACCAACGGATGTTATAAAAGACCAGAGGGTCTTGTAGAAGAAAATCTAGTCTAAGAGAATACCAAGACCTATTGTGGATACCAAGGTGTCTTATGGAAAGCAAAGGGTCTTATAGAATACCAAAGAGTTTTATAAAGGGTCTTATAAAATACCAAAGAGTTTTATAAAGGGTCTTATAGAATACCAAAGGTTCTTGTAGAAGATTACAGGATTCTATGGAAGACCAAAGACCAAAGCATTTTAAAGAATACCAGTGGGTCTTATAGAAAACTGAAGGGGCTCTTAGGAGGTCGATGTTTTTATAGATGGTGTAGATTCTTGAAGATGACCCGACGTCATTTTAGAACATTCGATTGTATATAGAAGACGAAATGTTCTTATAAATGACCAAATGGCCTTCTAGACCATCTGACCCGAAAAACAATTTTCTAAAAATAGATTTATTTTTATTTAAAAAAAGAAAAACACAGTAAATCTAAATTTATTCCAAAAGTCCAAGCCATGACCGTTGGTTATCAACGCTAATAAATTTTATTCTAATCACTCAAATCAAACCCTGAAAAAAAATCGCATTCTAGAATTCCAATATCAATCTTTAGAGATGTCAAGATTGCAAAAAACCGAAAGTTTTTGCACAGATATTAACCCAAAGCCATCATTCGAACCTATTATTCGCAATCATGAAATTGAAGCTAACGGTAGTGGGTCTATTAGCTGTGACCGTGGCTTTTGCCACAGCCCTTGAGGACGTGAAGGATGTTCCAGCATTTGTGCGTAGTTTCGAAAATTTATATCGAGCTCCTCCGCTACAATCGCACATGGTAAGCAGAGCTGTAAAAACGGATTGGATTACCCAAAAATTGGATCATTTCGATGAGAAGGATACTCGTACCTGGCAAATGGTAAATAAAAAGTGTAGATCTATTTTGGACATGAGAATTTTTGAAAATTTCTTTGACTGCTTAATTTTAGCGCTATATGACCAACGCTGATTATTTCAAACCGGGTGGTCCCATGATCATCTACATTGGTGGTGAATGGGAAATTTCAGCTGGTAGCATTTCATATGGTATCCTAGCCGATATAGCCAAAGAACACAATGGTATGCTGTTCTACACCGAACATCGTTACTATGGCCAAAGCAAGCCGACCAAGTAAGTATGCGGATTCAAAGATGATATAACTTTTTTGGTAAAAAGATAAGTTATCTGCTTAGATAATTTAGATGTGAAGCAAATATAACACGGATAAGTTATCTATGTTATTTTAGCAAAAAAGATTATATAGCTACGTTATATGAATATTGTGTATAGAATATATCTGCATTATCAAGATAATGTGCATAGATTATCGTCATCTTCTATATAACGTGAATAAGTTATCTTCATAACGGGGATAAGTTATCTACTTAACGTGGATAAGTTATCTACCTAACGTGGATAAGTTATCTACATAACGTGGATAAGTTGTTATACCCAATCTACGTTATCCAAATAACCTGGATAAGTTATCTATCGTGGATAAGTTATCTACCTAACGTGGATAAGTTATCTACGTAACGTGGATAAGTTGTTATACCTTATCTACGTTATCCAAATAACCTGGATAAGTTATCTACCATACCTACATAACATAGATATGTTATCTTTTCCACATTATCCAAATATCGTTGATATGTTATCTATGATATCCAAAATAACATCGATACGTTATCTACGTTATATGGATAACATAGATACAATATCCACGTTATATAGATTATGCCGATATATTGTCCCCGTTATATAGATAATGTAGATAGCATAAAAAATGTATACACCGAATACTTCAAAAATTTATAAATATAATTCCAACAATATTGATAACGTTATCTATGTTATCTACATTATCTAAAAAACATGCTAAAGTTATAAAATATCTAAAAAAGGGGGACAAATGATGCAGATAGTGGCAAACTGGACAATTTACCTTTATCTACATCATATAATCAAGTAAGATAATTTTTTTTTATTTGTAGGACATACGTAGATAACTTATCTGCGAAATAAAATTATCTGCCTTATAAAATTATCTGCCAAAAAATGAATACCCTATACTAATTTATAAATGACCGCGCAACTATTTTCCTCCTCCCCACACTCCTTCCAATTCCAGAAACCTTTTGGTAGAAAATTTGGAATATTTGCATGTGAAACAAGCCTTAGCCGATTTGGCCCATTTCATTCGTTATAAACATGAAACTGTTCCCGAGCTGGCCAACTCCAAAGTGATCATAGCTGGTGCCTCCTATTCAGCCACAATGGTTGTGTGGTTTAAAAAACTTTATCCTGAATTGGTTGCTGGTGGTTGGGCATCATCGGCACCCATCTTGGCTAAGGTCGATTTTGTCGAATACAAAGAAGTTGTAGGTCAAGCTTTGAGAGAATTAGGCTCCGAAAAATGCTACAATCGTGTCCAGAACGGTATTGCAGAATTGGAAGAGATGATTGACAATAAACGTGCCGCCGAAGTTAAGGCCATGCTGAAGCTATGTAATAATTTCAATCACAATAATGATTTGGATGTGTGGTCATTGTTCGGTTCCATTTCGAATATATTCGCCGGTTATGTGCAATATCAATCGTAAGTGAAAGTATCAATATCAGCCATGAATGGTAATTGGGATGATAATCGGAATATTTATTCTTGTTCATTTTTGCAGTGAAGGAGATATCCCCTACATATGTGACTACATTATGTCCTTTAAAGATGATTTGACTGCCATTACCAACTTCTTCCTGTTTGGTATGGGTTTCCCCAGCGGCTGTGTTGATGTCAGCTACAAGAGTACCGTTAACTATTATAAGGACAGCACTTATGTCTATGGAGCATGTAAGAAGAAAAAAATCTCCAAACCCCTAAGGTATCAAAAAATAATTATTTACCATTTTTTCTTCAGCCCGCCCATGGTATTTCCAAACCTGCAATGAATATGGCTGGTATCAAACTTCGGGTTCGCGTAATCAACCCTTTGGCACCAAATTCCCCGTCACCTTTTATACCACTTTGTGTACCGATGTCTTCGGCAGGAAATATTCGAATGAACAAATCAATAAATTGGCCGATCAGACCAATGCAGATTTTGGCGGTATGAATCCCGAAGTTGAAAATGTCTATATGACTCACGGGGCCTTAGATCCATGGAGTCCTATGGGCCATGGTTTGGAACAAGGAGCTTCTGTAATTCCCAGAGCATCACACTGTGCTGATTTCGGTTCGATTAGCAGTGCTGATAGTCCTGAAATGCGTGCCTCTAAGGAAAAGCTGTTGGAATTGGTTCGTGAATGGTTGAAATAAGCTACCGGGGAGAACTTCGGAAATTAAATAAAATAAAATGCAATATTTATAATTAATGTGGACCATTATTATTCGCTACTTTTCGACATCTCCGAAAAACAGAATCTGCTATTTTATCAGGAGTAGAATTTCAGTTTTTCTACAAAGAAGACACTCTGGTTTCTTGAAAGACTTGAAAGACTTTTCTTGGAAGCCTAATAGTATTATATGGAAATCTTTTGAGTTACTATGAATAATTCCTTCTGGCCTGTGAAGAGGATCGAATATATGTGGCCTTCTATGAAGAAGACTTTCTGGCCTTCTATGAAGATGAAGATCTTCATTGTATGGAGACCTTCTGCCTTCTATGAAGAAGACTTTCTGGCCTCCTATGAATAATAACTTATGGCCTTCTATGAAGAAAACTTTCTGGCCTTATATGAGGAAGAACTTCTGGCTTTCTATGACGAAGATCTGCTTTCAATGACGAAGATCTTCAGGTCTTCTATGTAGAAGACCTTCTGGCCTTCTATGAAGAATACCTTCTGACCTTCAATGAAAAAGACTTTCTGGCCTTCTATGAAGAAGACTTTCTGGCCTTATATGAGGAAGAACTTCTGGCTTTCAATGAGGAGCACCTTCTGGCTTTCTATGAAAAATATCTTCTGGCCTTCTTTGAAGATGGCCTTCTGGTCTTCAATTAAGAAGGCCTTCTATGAAGAGGACCTTCTGCCCTTCTATGAAGAAGACTTTCTGGTTTCTATGAAGAAGTCATTCTGACCTTCTATGAAGAATAACTTCTTGCCATGAAAAAGACTTTCTGACCGTATATGAGGAAGAATTTCAACGTACCGAACTCTACACCATGTCCGCTCGCTGGCTATCAACGATAATAAATTTTGTGCTAATCAGTCGAATCATAATAACATGAAAAACCCAATACAAAATATAATTTTTGATAAGCAATTTCCCGCCCGGCGCAAAGCCAATTGGTCATTCAATAAATTTCAAAAATCTAACGTAAAAAAATCTTATCGATTTCAAGATTATCAGAAGAACACAATTTTTCGCACAGCTACCCTCGCTTTGGGCCACTTCGATCCAATCATTCGCAATCATGAAATTGACGCTGACGGTAGTGGGTCTATTGGCTGTGACTGTGGCTTTTGCCACAGCCAAGGATGTTCCAGCATTTGTCCGTAGTTTTGAAAATTTACATCGAGGACCTCCCGAAGACTCTCACATTGAAAGCAGAGCTGTAGAAACGGAATGGATTACGCAAAAATTGGATCATTTCGATGAGACGAATGATGGCACCTGGGAAATGGTAAATCAAAATTGCGGATTTTTGAGAAGATAATTTTGAAAACGTTTTATCTCTGATTGATTTCAGCGCTACATGTCTAACGCTGAATATTTCAAAGCTGGTGGTCCCATGATCATCTACCTTGGTGGTGAATGGGCAATTTCACCAGGTAGCATTTCATCGGGTATGTTGGCCGATATAGCCAAGGAACACAATGGTATGTTGTTCTATACCGAACATCGTTACTATGGCCAGAGCAAACCAACCAAGTAAATATTGGAAATTTTCGGGATGAGATAATAGATAACTTTTCAGATAATGTGTGTGTGTTCTCTTCTTCCTCTCCTTTATAGAGACCTTTTGGTAGAAAATTTGCAGTATTTGCACGTGAAACAAGCCTTAGCCGATTTGGCCCACTTCATTCGTTATAAACATGAAACTGTTCCCGAGTTAGCCAATTCGAAAGTTATCATAGCTGGTGGTTCATATTCCGCCACAATGGTTGTGTGGTTTAAGAAACTCTATCCTGAATTGGTTGCTGGTGGCTGGGCATCATCCGCACCCATCTTGGCTAAAGTCGATTTTGTCGAATACAAAGAAGTTGTGGGACAAGCTTTGAAAGAACTGGGTTCCGAACAATGTTATAACCGTGTTCAGAACGGTATTGCTCAATTGGAAGAGATGATTGCCAATAAACGTTCCGCCGAAGTTAAGGCCATGCTGAAACTGTGTGATAATTTCGATCATAATAATGATTTGGATTTGTGGTCATTATTTGGATCCATTTCGAATATATTCTCTGGATTTGTGCAATATCAATCGTAAGTTTAATTAAACAAACATGAATTCCGAATGGGAAGATAATCGGAATATTTGATTTGTTTGGGTTTTGCAGTGAAGGAGATGTCCCCTACAGATGTGACTACATTATGTCCTTTGAAGATGATTTAACTGCCATTGCCAACTTCTTCCTAGTTTCTGTGGGTATCTCCGAGGGCTGTGTTGATGTTAGCTACAAGGATACCGTTGCCTATTATAAGGACAGCACTTATACCAAGGGAGCTTGTAAGTAAAAAAATGTTACTTCTACTCGAAAATGTATTTAAAAATTCCTCAACATTTTTTAGCCCGTCCATGGTATTTCCAAACTTGCAATGAATATGGCTGGTATCAAACTTCTGGGTCACGCAATCAACCCTTTGGCACTAAATTCCCCGTCACCCTGTACACCACTTTGTGTGCCGATATCTTTGGCGACAAATATACGAATGAACAAATCCACAAATTGGCCGATCAGACCAATGAAGATTTTGGCGGTATGAATCCCGAAGTTGAAAATGTCTATATGACACATGGTGCCTTGGATCCATGGAGTGCTATGGGCCATGGTTTGGAACAAGGTGCTTCTGTCATTCCCAGAGCATCACATTGTGCTGATTTTGGTTCGATCAGCAGTGCTGATAGTCCTGAAATGCGTGCCTCCAAGGAAAGACTATTGGAATTGGTTCGTGAATGGTTGAAATAAGAAGGGGATTTTTATAGTCTTTTTTTAAATAAAATACTTTTTTTATAAATTATGTGGATTTTATTATTTGTGAAGAAGACTTTCTGGCCTTCTATGAAGAAGACCTTCTGGCTTCCTATGAAGAAGAGCTTCTGGCATTCTATGAAGAAGATGTTCTGGCTTTCTATGAAGAAGACCTTCTGGCCCTCTGTGAAGAAGTAATTCTGACCTTCTATGAAGAAGACCTGCTTGCCTTCTATGAAGATGACCTTCTGGCCTTCTATGAAGAAGATGTTCTGGCCTTCTATGAAAAAGTCCTTCAGGCCTTCTATGAAGAAGACCTTTTGGCCTTCTACGAAGAAGACCTTTTGGCCTTCTACGAAGAAGACCTTTTGGCCTTCTATGAAGGTGACCTTCTGGCTTTCTATGAAGAAGACCTTCTGGCCTTCTATGAAGAAGACCTTGCGGCCTTCTATGAAGAAGATTTTCAGCCTTCTATGAAGAAGACTTTCTGGCCTTCTATAAAGAAATCTACAACTCTTCTATGAAAGAATATGAGCTCCAGTTCTTCTATGGAAAAAGAAAACCCTCAGCTTTTCAGTGAAAAAAGAAAAGCTTCGGATCATCTCTGATATGAGCTCAGGTTCTTCTATGAAGTCTTCTATAAAGAGGATCATTGGCTCCATGATTCATTTTGTTTTTGTATTATCGATTACAAACTTCGAATTATTTCTCTGGAATTCATTTGAGGGGCGCTAAATGATCCAAATACATAATAATTGCCAACATATAAGCCATGTTTAAGTAAATTTTTATTAAGCCCATTAACATGGTGATCTGAATACTAATTCCGCTCACAATAATTCGATCATCCCTCAACAACAAAAAAAACTTGTAATTATTATTCATGTCAATATCCATTGATATTTTTAATAAAACATTTGCGAACAACCTGCAAATGGTTGTTCGGGGCGATATTTGTGGAACTCTTTAAGAAGATTTATGACAATTTATTAGTCGCCATGGAAGTTTCATAGCTTCCAAATCTGTTTCTTTGTTATATTCCTAAAAAAAATAATTTGACTAAATACCAGAAGCTAATTAAATATGCCAGACATGTTATCAGATCACTGAGGCTTCTTGAAACGAAAATAAAAAAACATTATCGACAAATTTGGAGGAGGGTTGAAAGAAGGAAATTTGTTTTGGGATTTTTTTCTTTAAAGATGATTTCACTTCACAAAAATTGCTACCGTAAAAGATGTATTTTTGTCTTCGGCAAATTCGTCTTCTTCAGCTAGATAGACAAATGTCAAGGATGTCCAGAAGTTGCAGTGTGTTTATCTTGATCTCACCGGCACGGCAGCCCATACATCAAATGACATTGAAATAAAAATTTGTTTAAATCTTGTCAAAACATGATTTAAAACTTTGCAAATTGTGTTCACACCACACACACTCACAGACAATTGCCAAATTGTGACGATCGATGTTCAATCGGTATAACAGGGATGGGAACAGTCATAAGAACAGAAGACCTTCTGGCCTTCAACGGAAGACAAATACCTTCAGCTCTTCTATGAAGGAAAAAATAACTTCTTACCTTCTATAAAGAAGACCTTCTGGCCTTCTATGAAGAAGACCTTCTGCCTTTCTACAAAGAGGACCTTCTGCCCTTCTATGGAGATAACCTTCTTGCCTTCTACGGAAGACGAACACCTTCAGCCCTTCTATGAAGGAAAAAAATACCTTCTGGCCTTCTATTACGCTGACCCTCTGACTAGAGAACAGCTTCTGCCCTTCTATGGAGAAGACCTTCAGCTCCTCTATCAACAATACATCAAGATCTTCTATTGAAGAAGACTTTGAGTTCTTCTATGAAGAATAGAAACTCCAACTCGTCTCTGAAGAAGACCTTCTGATCTTCTATGATGCAGACGACCTCCAGCTCATGATGCAGACGACCTCTAGCTCTTCTATGAAGAAGATCTTCCCAGAAGAGCTGAAGAAGAAGACCTTCTGCTCTTCTATGGAAGACGAAGACCTTGAGATCTTCTATGAAGGAAAAAACAGCTTCTGGCCTTCTCTGAAGAAGATCTACCGCCCATCTATGAAGGCGATCTTCAGCTCTTCTATGGATGTCGAAGACCTTCTGTAGAGAAGACTTTCTAGCCTTCATAAAAAAGATCTTCTGACCCTCTGTAAAGAAGACCTTATGGCCTTTATAAAGAAGAAAAGAAGACAACTCTTCTATCAATAAGACATCAAAAAAAGACTTCTAGCTTTTCTATTGAAGACGATTTTGAACTCTTCTATGACGAAAAGGGCTTCAAATTCTTCTATGAAGAAGACCTTCAGCTCTGCTATGATGAAGACGAACTCTGGCTCTTTTATCAAAAAGACCTTCTCATCTTCTATGAAGAAGGCCTTCATCTCAAGAGCTGAAGAAGACCATATCCTTTTCTATGAAGGAAAGGAAATGTTCTATGAAGAAGTCTTTCTGTTTGCCTATGAATCAGACCTTCTGACCTTCTATAAAGAAGAGGTTCTGACCTTTTATGGAGAGACCTTCTGTCCTTCTATAAAAACGACCTTCTGGCTTTCTATCAAGAAGAACTTCTGGTCTGCTATAAAAAATACCTTCAGCTCTCCTTTGCAGAACACTTGCTTTCCATGAAGAAAACCTTCTGGTCTTCTATGAAGGAAACCATTTGGCCTTCATTGTAGATAAACTTCTAGCCTTTTATGAAGAAGACCTGTTGGCCTTCTATGAAAGAGACCTGCAGTTGTTCTATGGAAAAGACCTTCTGGCCTATACGAAGAAGATCTTCTGGTCTTTTATGAAGAGGACCTCCTATGTAGAAAACCTCCAGCTCTTCTATGAGGAAGAAGACCTTCAGCTCTTCTATGAGAGGGAAGACCTTTAGCTCTTCTATGAAGAAGAATGCCTTCAGCTCTTCTATGAAGAAAACATCCAGCTCTCCTATGAGGAAGAAGACCTTCATCTCTTCTATGAGAAAGAAGACCTTCAGTTCTTCGATGAAGAAGACCTTCAGCTTTTCGATGAAGAAGGACTTTAGCTCTTCGATGAAGGAGACCTTCAGCTCTTCGATGAAGAAGTCCTGGAGGTCTTCTTCATAAGGCCTCATGATTTTCTAAAAAAATACATCCTGGCCTCCCATCCCTGTCATCCTCAACATACCTATCCACATGAGAGTGCCAATGATCCCACCATGGTGTAGATATCCCTTGAAGTAGCATGAAAGAAAAAAATTCCAAAGAATTATCAACTCAACGACAAGAAGAAGAAAAAGAAGAGCTGTGGAAGCAAATTTAACACCACACAACACGTTCGTTGAAAAGAAATTTTGCCCGAGCCAAAAAAAGATCAGCTATTGATAATAAGTTGCAAAGGGTGTATACAATATGGAATGATAAAAAAATTTTAAAACAAAAAACTCGCAGTTCGAAAAGCTTCATCGACATTGTAAAATGTAATTAAAACAATAATCCATCACACCATCAACCACACCCTATTGAATTAGCAATGTGTGCATATCAATGTACTCACACGTTTCGAGATTTTTTTTTTTTTTTGCCTTTAAATCTTTTTTATCTTCTTCTTTACTTTTCTGTTAAGTTGTTTTCCTATGAGTAAGACAAAAAGTTAACACCACCCAATAGCAAAAAAACGAAACATTGATTTAAAACCGAAACTCCAGAGATTGATAAAAATCGATAGAAAACAAAGAGCATGCTGCCATAAATAACAGAAGGTTTTTTCGCTTGTAATTTTTTGTAAATCGATAAGTCCCCACTATTACAGCAGAATATGACTTGAGTTCAATTTTTTTATAGAAAATGATAAACAAGTCACAGGCAATAAATTTGTAGTTGGCCATAATCCATTTCTGATTAGGCTGAAAAGTAGTAAATACATGGGAAGATAAGATTCGATAGGAATTGTTAATTCTAATTGAATAAAAATAAAATCCTAAAAGTAGGCAGCAATAGCTTTAAAATCAGACACCAGTTCTGAGGATATTTTTCTTCTATAGAAAAATTTTAAAACTTCAGTTGAGATCTATATAAAAAAATCAGACCTCAGTTCCCAACTGAGGGCATTTTTTTCGTATGGAAACAATTTGCAGACCTCAGTTTCCAACTGAGGCAATTTTTTTTCGTATAGAAACAATTTGCAGATCTCAGTTTCCAACTGAGGGCAATTTTTTTTCGTATAGAAACAATTTGCAGACCTCAGTTTCCAATTGAGGTCAATTGTTTTTGTATAGAAAAAAATTCGCAGATGTCAGTTTCCATCTGAGAGACCTCAGTTCTCAACTGAGGTCAAATTTTTTTTCGTATAGGAAAAAATTGCAGATCTCAGTTCTCACAAGAGGTTCACCTTTTTTCTTGAAAATCATAAAACCTCCTCCTAAAAGTAGGCAATAATATTTTCCCTTAGATAAAATCTAAATTCAAAATTTATTCACAAATCACATTATCACAAATACTGTCAATATCCGGTATTCGGGTTAATTGATTTAGAAAATATCTATAATTGTGCCGTGTTTTCGGACCTAAGGATACATATTTTCGAGGTCTTAATCCAGCAATTGTAGATACAATAGAATAACCACGATTTTCCATGGCTTGCAGAGTCCAATCCTTAACATTCGGATCACATTTGATGCAAACTTTTCCCAGTGACCAATCGATAATGTCGATATGGTTCACTTTGAAAAGTAAGGCATCGGTTTTCAGGAGCTTTCGAAGTTTCCGTGAGTCACGATATTTTTCTGCTGCCGGTAGATAGGCTTCAATGCAACAACAATGGGTGAAATGTTGTAGAACAGGTACAAATTGCCCCTCACATTGTTGCATTAGAGGATCTAGGCGGGAAAGTAGCAAAGGGAAGTCATGCGTCCTTGCGGTACACATTAAATAGACCAGTGGGCCAATTTGCATTTGAAGGAAGTGTAATGTGGGTTCTCCCTCCTTTGGTTCAGTCGTTTCATTTATGGTCCGCTCCACAATTGACCAGGGAATATTTTCGGCAAGAGCTTTCTTGATGGCTTTCGAAAGTCTCTGATTTGTCAAGGGGTCTTGGGACTGACCTTCATGAACTGCAGAACGTATCTCTCGCAACAAATCATCACGTGTTCTTTTGGGTTCATAATATTGTTGGGATTTTTCGACCTCTTCTAATCTCACTGCAGGTTGTTGTGGAAATGCGGTGCTTGTGGAATTGAGAGAAGGAATTAAGCCACTAATTCCATTTGCATTTAGAACATCCTCCAATTTCATATTATTCGGATAAAATTTTCCCAACAAATTTCTTTGTTGAGCTGGAGCTTTCACAGCACTCTCATTCGTTTTCCGTATCTTCTGACATTCTGGCTCTCTTGGCTGGTTTATATGCCAATAATTCCTTAATTTCTTACAACTATCAGCGATTTTTTCAAAATGATAAATATTTTCTTGGCCATGGATCCCTGATTTCTCCTGGCGAACCATACGCCTTAACATTTTATAATATTTATCACAACTCGTTCGTAAATCTTCATCAGAATCGGTGATACGCTCTTCACGATTGGTGTTATACAAATTATTGGAAGGTCCTAATGCTTCTCCCCTAAGGTTCCTTGCAATAACACTACGTACACCTTTGACATTGCAGGCAATAGGTGCTAAGGCTTTCCGGCGGTAGCGCTCAACATCCTTGATTAGGCCACGTAAGGTATTCAAGCGATTTTCAGCAGTTTCTTCTGGTAAGGGGAAGATGTTTTCCATTTTTATAGAATTTTTTTTTCAAATTATTTACGGAGAATTTTGTATTTTATTTAGTTAAAAAAAATTAAACGATGTCAAAATATTCCCATGTTGCCATGAGGTCTAAAAAATTATTGATTACATCTAGGATTCAGCAGGTCATAATGACATTCATATATACGCAGTCGCTTAGCTAATAGAACAATATCGTGTGAATATCATAATCGGAGACCATCTCCCTTTCATCGCAGCAGAAGAGAAGCAACAATCACGACAGAGGGTTCTACGATCCGAACATCTGGTACCTCAACCCATTGTGTAAAAGTAATAGGGCTGCTACAACAACAACAGACAAGAGTAGAGTAGTACCTGCTAGTCGTATACCCCAAATGGGACCAAACTTCCCAAAATAGGTCACGGTGCTTGGAAATGAGCGTGATGAGCACCTACGAGCATAAGCGGAAAAAGTGGCTAGACCACCTTAAGCTTTGCGACATTTGAGCCGCAACAAGTAAATTGTGGACAACAGTTAAATCACTCTCGAATCCCGAAAGGGAAAGGGACGTAAAAGCGCCTGACCCGAAGAGGTGCTCGAGTTTTTTAACCGGCAGTTCATAGAGCACCCCGAGAGTGACAAGGCGAAAAGTAGTGTGCTTCGTCGTATTAGAGCCCTCCGAGCCGAGGAGGTACCACCACAATTTAAGAAGGATGATGTTGCAGATGTCATTCGAAACGCTAAATCATCCAAAGCGTTGGGCCGGAAGGAATCACAATGGTTGGACCTGGAGTAGAGTACTTAACTGCTGCACTCAACCTGTCGTTAGCCACCCACAATGTTCCTGAAGCCTGGGAAATAGAAGATTCACTACTCCTCCCTCTGATGAGAAGTAGGTTTGCAGCCCCTCACAATCAACATGAATTCCGGAGGATGTCCAGTACAACTACAGCATAACACGCCATAACCACACATGTGTGCAGAGGACTTAACGAGAACAGTTTTAGTGGCTCTTGACTTATCGAAAGCCTTCGATACTGTCAATCACGTCAAGCTGTTCGAGGACATAAAGACCAATTTCCGGCCTAGTTAGAAACATTTGTGGTCGCCAGTCATATGTGGAATTCAGAAACAGGAAGTCTAAAACCCGTAGAGTGAAATAGGGAGTTTCCCAAGGTGGGGTCATATCTCCGGAACTGTTTAACCTCAACCTTTCTGAAAATCCACAACTACTGGACGGCATAGAGATCGTAATGTATGATTTTACGATCATAGCGTCAGGTTCCATTAGCGATGACATTTGTGAAAGGTTAAATGTCTATATAGCTGAGTTAGTACAGTTCTTCCATCTGAGGAATATGAAGATATCCGACGCTAAATCCACAGCCACTCTGTTGAGAAATGGACGGCTGAAAGCTCCCTCCCTCTGAACATCATGGTCGATGGTGCACTAATTCCGACCACAAACTACACAAACATTTGTGTGTAATGTTCGATAGCTTATTTAAGTCAAGTCCCCGCTATTTGCGATAAGATGAGAAGCAGGAAAAAGGTCCTCAAGTCGCTTGCTCTTGAGGTGCTGATAAAGAAATCTTTTTGACCACATACAAAGCAGTAGATACACAGTGGAAAAACATTGAAACCTGTCAGAATGCCGCCCTGAGAACTGTGATAGGGTGCCACCTTATGACACCAGTGGATCGTTTATATGAGGAGGCAGTGGTCTACCCATACATCGTCACAACACGATGTTGTTGATGCATTACCTGCTTGGGTGTATCTCAGGAATCATCCAGGCATGTAAGGAGAGACCGACATGATCTCCAAATACCTTATGGAAAAACCTAAAAATGTATCAAGCTCCTTTTTGAATTTGGAAATAGAGGGACCAGAACCAAGCAATTTTTAGTACAGTACGCTGTATTTCGTTGCTACATCAATAATAAAGGTCCATTGCTGTTCTTCTTCTTAATCTGATTCTGTTTCTAACTCCAAGTTCAGGAAGGCTGCGACCTATATCGGTTGTGTCCAACGTGAATATGGGGTTAGGTGAGTTGGTTTGGCTGGGTAGTTGAATAGGTGTAACGTATGCGGCGCAATACTGTTCTCTTCGCCCTCTCTCGGGGTCCTCTATAAACTGCCGGTGGCAATTACACGCGCACCTCTTCGGATCTGTCACCTCAACGCCATTAAATGAGACAGACGACCGATCATCCTTTCTCCCAGGGTCGTTACCAACAATTAACTCACTCTTGTACTGATGTTGCAACACTTCAGATGTTCTAGGCACTTTGTCCGCTTGTTCTCGCCGACAAACCTGTCCACCCCATCAACCGTTGTCTGATTCAGGGGTTAGTACGACGAAGCTCAACACGCTATTCGATAATCCCGCTGCCTCTGCTGGAGAGATTGGTCTTAATTCGGGTATACGATCCGCAGGTATATAGTGAGGGGCTGCAGCAAGCATCAGAAGGATTGGGCAGTTCTCTGAAGTGACGATTGGTGAAATTCCTGAACTCTTGACAATTGGCTTTCCTATGATTAAGGAAAGTGCCGCGTTCAGAAGTTATGAAGTCGTGTGGTCTGTTGATGTATATGATAATAGGGAGCTGATCTGATCCCAATGAAATGACGGGTTGCCAAGCCACGACATTCGTCAGACCTGGAGACACGATGGAAATGTCGGGTGAGCTTTGGCAGTATCCCCTTATCCTGGTGGGTATTTCCCCATTCACCGTGCAAAACGTTGAGCTATCAATTTGATCGGCCAATACCATGGCCCTCGGGTCATTAACTAGGACTGAATGTCATAACTCATGATCTGCATAGAAATTCCCTAGCGCCAGATCATAGCCTTCCAAAAGATGACTAATGTCAGGCGGGGCACAGCTATTTAACGGCGTACGATCCTTTCTAATAACGTTGTATCCATCCCAACTGTGAAGACTACAGGTGTTGTTCGTTTTCGAGATCGCCGCGACCATAATACTTCTTGGACTCATAAAATCGACAATCTAGTTGATTTTCCCTCGAAGTCCATCGCAGTTGAATTGTAGAAAAGATACGTTATCAGGAGTTGTGACAGCAATGTGCGGTGTTAGCGGAAGCGGCACAGAATGCTGCTGCGGAGATTGCGGGGGAGTCACGTAATCCGAAGACGCTGGGGACTGCATTTGCGCAGCATGAAGCAACTTAGCCCCTTTAGCTATTCTTCTGTATACGGCTAAGGCCGAAACAACTCCTGAAATGAACCCATTCTCCGCATCCATTGCATCTCACCTAGATAGATCTGTGGTGAATGCTGTTGTGACAAACTGGGCGGAACCATGAGGTTTGTCTCAATCCCGACACGGACCAAAAGAATCCGGAGCAGACATTCCCTGTAATGTAGATCCCAAGAACCGGCCGTGATGGGATTGTAATAAAGGTCCGTGGTTTTGTTCGATTCCGTCTCGTATTAAAATCACCCGTAGCAGGGATTTGTTGCTCCCGCATTAGAAAAACAAAACAATACATATGTATATAACAGAATTGATGTTAGGCCTACTGCAGATCTTCTCTAGATAAAGGTCTGTAGGTACATTATCCCTAAGAGATCACACACACATTTTAACACCTTGCCTTTTCATACAGAAATTATATTGAAATTTATTTCTCCGCTATTTTCCCACACACACGCAAAATCTTGAAAGCTTTGTTTTATTTCGATAATTTCCAATATTTCAACAATTTACAAGGCTGTGGTAAAATTTTCAAATTTTCTTCGGCAAGCTGCAGCAATTCACAAAATACTTTAACTGAGAAAAGGAGAATGAAGAATTTTTTTCTCAAATATTCCCATAATCGGTTTCCAATGTTAAGGCAAAACAAAGTGAAACGAACAAAAAAACGAATCCGCCACAGTTAAGTAGGGATAACTAGCCGACGACGACAACCAGTAAACATGTTAAATTTCTTTGTCATCCTCACAGTCTATAAATCACAACGAGGAGTTTTCTCCCCAAACTAAATACCAACAACAGCAACAACAAATCAATGAGGCAGCCAAGTTAACCACTTAGGCATGGTAACAAAACGGAGGACTAACAGCCAGTTAGGGACGATGTGAGGAAAAAAACCAATTCGTATTTGGTCTAAAGTCGTTCTTCTTTTAGTCCTCCACCATTGTGCTATAATTTAATGTTGAAATCAAAGAACAACAACAAAACGAATAACAAAGAGGAAATAACCATCGAAAATATGTTTTATCTCCCCAACAAATGGCAATGATGGTACTTTGCCCTGATACTTTGAGGTTTAACTCACTCACATCGTGTATCGTATGTTGATCGTTTGTTTCTCAAGATTGTACAGATGATGGTGATGAAGAAGAAGTTTGTCTGTCGAACTTCTGCCCTTCTCCGCCTAATTTTTTTCGTATCGATTATGTTGACAACATTTGGCGACATTGTAGTATTGTTGTTGCGGTTACATTAACTCCAATGTACGATGATGTACGAGTAGTAAATGTTCTGATTTGTGTGTGAACAAAAAAAAACTGTAGATACGAGGGAAGAATGGGTAGGATGGGAAAAAATTAAAAAAATCGGAATATTTACAGAAGTCTCTTGACTATAAAAAAAGACTTAATGTTGACCTTGAATAAATCTTAAAAGTGGATTGCCGAAAATACAGGATCGTAAAAGGGTTTGATATAAATGGTAAATTTATAGGCATTCGTTCTTACGAGTCGATCATCTTTGAAAGAGTCT
Source organism: Musca vetustissima (assembly GCF_032173495.1). NCBI lineage: Eukaryota > Metazoa > Arthropoda > Insecta > Diptera > Muscidae > Musca > Musca vetustissima. The sequence goes on along the minus strand of NW_026877147.1, from coordinate 36,148 downwards.
CAATAGAGGACACTGAATTTGTCTCAATAAATGTCTGATTATCACAACCTTATATTACAACACTAGTATATACTTAAAAAAAGCAGAACTGAGGTCTGATATTAAAAAGAAATCATCACGACTGAGGTCTCAGACACTCTGATTCTACCCATCTATAAAGACTTCCTTCTGCTGGTCTATCAAACCTTCCTGGTCCTTCATCTCACAGATTCACGTTTCAGTTCATCTCCCTCAAAATCGCCCTCGCATATAAAGACTTCGTCTTCTTGTCTATAAAGTCTTCCTTCAGCACGTCTATAAAAACACCCTTCAGCTCGCCTATAAAGACTCCCTTCAACTCGCCTACAAAGACTCCTTTCAGCTCGCCTACAAAGACTCCCTTCAGCTCGCCTATATAGACTCCCATCAGATCGTCTATAAAGACTCCCTTCAGCTCGTCTATCAAGACTCCTTTCAGCTCGTCTATAAAGATTCCATGCAGTTCGTCTATGAAAAACTCCCTTCAGCTCGTCTATGAAAGACTCCATTCAGCTCGTCTATGAAAGACTCCCTTTTCAGCTCGTCTATGAAAGACTCCCTTTTCAGCTCGTCTATGAAAGACTCCCTTTTCAGCTCGTCTATGAAAGACTCCCTTCAGCTCGTCTATGAAAGACTCCCTTTTCAGCTCGTCTATGAAAGACTCCCTTCAGCTCGTCTATGAAAGACTCCCTTCAGCTCGTCTATGAAAGACTCCCTTCAGCTCGTCTATGAAAGACTCCATTCAGCTCGTCTATGAAAGACTCCCTTTTCAGCTCGTCTATGAAAGACTCCCTTCAGCTCGTCTATGAAAGACTCCCTTTTCAGCTCGTCTATGAAAGACTCCCTTCAGCTCGTCTATAAAAGACTCCCTTCAGCTCGTCTATGAAAGACTCCCTTCAGCTCGTCTATGAAAGACCCCCTTCAGCTCGTCTATGAAAGACTCCCTTCAGCTCGTCTATGAAAGACTCCCTTCAGCTCGTCTATGAAAGACTCCCTTCAGCTCGTCTATGAAAGACTCCCTTCAGCTCGTCTATGAAAGACTCCCTTCAGCTCGTCTATGAAAGACTCCCTTCAGCTCGTCTATGAAAGACTCCCTTCAGCTCGTCTATGAAAGACTCCCTTCAGCTCGTCTATGAAAGACTCCCTTCAGCTCGTCTACAAAGACTCCCTTCAGCTCGTCTACAAAGACTCCCTTCAGCTCGTCTACAAAGACTCCCTTCAGCTCGTCTACAAAGACTCCCTTCAGCTCGTCTACAAAGACTCCCTTCAGCTCGTCTATAAAGACTCCCTTCAGCTCGTCTATAAAGAATCCCTTCAGGCCGTCTATAAAGACTCCCTTCAGCTCATCAAAATCGTAATAGGGTTCAGTATACATTGAAGATTTTATATAGGCATTCGGTCTTACAAGTCCATAGAGTTGCCCTTCTTAGGAAGAGTCTGTACTGAGGAAACTGAATTGGTCTCAATAATTAGCCTTTATCAGAACCATATATTACAACCCTCGTATATTCTAAAAAAAAAAATGAGAAACAGATAGTCAAGATGCATTCATTCATATATTGTTGAGCTGTGGTACCCTCCAAAGTTTTTTTGGTTTTCTTATCTTTTTTGTGTTTAGTAATTGTACGTTTGGTTTAGAATTTAACTTTCAATATTTCATTGTGACTGCTGCTGCCGCTGATTCTCATGATTGCTAGTTTTATGACCGTGTATGTTTTTTGTTAACTTTCTGTGACCAATTCATTGCAAATTTCCGTTTGTTTCATGCCACAGTTATTTGGGATCAATGTTGCGGCCAAAATAAAAAAAAAAAACATCGAAATCATTTGTTTCGGTTGCCACAATATCGCAAAAAAACATAACATTCGATTTGTAGTTTTAGAATGTTTGGTAAATGTTCTGGTTTTTTTTTTTTTGAATTGGAGTTGGGGTTTTTTTACCGATTTTGTGTCATCCCAATTCAATGCCACAAAGTGTGAGAAGATTTTTGAAATGGAGTTTTTTAAAGAGGTTTTTTTTTTGAGACTGGCTAATTTTTGATAACGGAAGTTTTTGAAATCCTCACACAAAAACTGGTGACTAGTACCAGCAATTTGTATACATTAGTTTTAGGCAGTACCATTCCCGAAGCGGTTCGATCTAATTCAGTTTGCATCTTAAAAGGGACTACATTATTTATTTATTTCATTTTAATTCAATAGTTCATTGGTACAACTCAGTTAATTCGGTCAATGAACAGGACAAAAATAGATGAACGATTGGATCATAAGGAACTTGGAATGAGGAACTTGGTGAACTAAATAAACGAAAGAACTGGATCTAGTACTGATCCCTCATTTCTCCTTTGAAGTAGTTCATTCCGGAAAAAACCCCAACTCTTGTAAACATCTCACAATAAAAAATCACTTCATTAAGGTATATAGAAATAATACAATCGGGTACTTACCGTATCGGCAGCCGTTAGATTAATACCCAAACCACCGGCTCTTGTGGACAGCAAAAATACAAAAATATCCTGACGTGATTGAAAATCTGCGACCATATCACGACGGGCTGATATTTTACTGGAACCATCCAAACGCATATATCGATGTTTACGATGCCACATGTATTCCTGGAAAAAATAATAGAAATATTAGAATTGAATATGAGAATATAAAAATCTGTCAAATAAACTGGTCTATAGTCCGCTTTTTAAGTTTTAAGATCCATCTGAACTCGGCTATAGGCAGACTGACTGGTTATAAAGACGTCGTCTACAGGGATACCGACTTTTTTGGAAGGCGTCCTTAGGTAGACCGAGTCCTTTTCAAATCGTCTATAGGCAGACAAACTTCTTGTCAAGCCGTCTATAGAAACAGACTTCTTCTTCTAAAGTAATTTTAGAGGCAGAGACTTCATGTCTGACCCTTTAGCTCGTCGAAAAAAGACTTTCAACTTGACTCCCTAAACCATTTAGCTCGTATATAAGGACTTCCTGGCCTTCAACTCTTTGACCCTTCTGTTCGTTTATAAAGGATCCCTGACACTTCAATTCAATTATGAAGACTCCAATATACTTAAGCCCGTCTATGAAAAATGTCTGGCTCTTCAGGTTGCCTAAATGTCCAATTCTAGAAACAATATTTCCTACAGCTCCCCTGTCAAGACACACGCTTTATATTGACTCCCTCCAACTCATTTATAAGTGATTCTACAAAGACTCTCTTATGCTGGTCTAAAATTATTCCCGTGCAACTCGTATATAAGACTACATCAAGCTTGTCTCCCCCGACTCACTGGTCCTTCACCTCCTTCTAAGGACCATAGTTCTAATCGACTATGAAAACTGCCAAGATCATCTCGTGTAAACATTTTTCGGTTAAGCTCTACAAAGACTCCCTTCATCTGTAGAGACTCTCTTTTTGACACTTAAGCTCAACTAAAAAATCTCCCTCAACTTCCAACTGGTCTAAAACGATTTCGGGACCCTTCAGCTCATTTAAAAGGACTTTCTGACCCTGACACTGCGTCTCATCTATAAAGACTCCCTGCACATCAATTCGTCTTTAAAGAGAAGCTGACACTCTTCTGCTCGCCTGTAGACTCCCTTCAACTCATATGTAAGGACTCCCATCAGCTCGTCCTTATCATCGGAGTCCTTACATATCTCCCATCAGCTCGTCAATAATAACTGCCTTCGGGTACATTATCTTTGAAACCATTTTTTCCGGGAATCATCGGTTTACAGACTGGCACACTATCCACTGCATTATGCCATCACTCTGACCTTTCAATTGATCTATAAAGAATCCATGCCCAACAGCTGGTCTTCCATGGGCTCCTTTCGATCGCCTTTAGACAATTTTCGGTTTGTCTATAACGACTGTTTTCTGCTCGTATATAAAGACTAACTTCAGGTCTATAAAAACTCCATCAAAAAGTGTAGAAAGGTCTTTGTAAATAAGCACAAAGGTTCCCATTCTGGTCGTGAAGACAGTTTCCTTACAGAACGTCTCGCCTAAAAAGACTACTATGAAGGCTGAATATAACTCGTCTAAAAAGTCGCTCCTTAGCTAGTCTATAAAGAATCCCTTCTGCTCGTCTAGAAAGATTCGTCTATAAAGACTGCCTTTAGTTCGTCTCTAAAGACTCACTTCTGTTCGTCTAAAATACTCCCTTTAGTTCGTCTATAAAGACTCACTTCTGTTCGTCTATAAAGACTCCCTTCAGTTCGTCTATAAAGACTCCCTTCAGCTCGCCTCCTTTCAGTTCATCTATAGTCTGATTATTTTATTTTCCTTACCTCCAATAAATCAATCATTTTGGTCATCTGCGAATAAATCAGCACACGATGACCTTCAGCCTTGAGACGAGTCAATAAACTATCCAATACAGATAATTTACCAGCATCCGAAATAAGTGTTTCCTTATCGGGTATAACAATAGAGGACCAACCAAATTTGGGTGTCAACAATTCCATGCCAGAATTAACAACTTCCAGACCTTCAGGATTTTCACAATGCAAATGGCGTATTTGAGACCAGGCAGCGGCACGACTTTCACAGCTAAAGAATTAAACAAAATTTAATTAAAATAATACTTTACTGAATAAGGAAAAAAATAACTTACTATAAATGCCTATTATAGGTATTAACTTTCTGATTGAGTCCATATAGGAAACGTGGCATATCCAATGGTTCACATTGATAGTATTGCGGCAAACGCCGCTTATGTTCAAATTCTGGCAGTAGACGTAATGGTTCTTTGGAAAGCTTCTTGGTATTATTCGATGAACCACCCGCTGTATTCATAATTAATTCCGATTCAGCCTCATCAAGCATTTCATTTTTAATTTCAGCTTCTTCAATGTTTTGTTTATATTTGCTACGTATCACCCGATGTTCGATGGTCTCTTGCATGTTACAGGTTTTGTAGTCGCCAAAGGCATATACTGAGCTTTCCTTGGAGGTCTAGAAAAAACGAGAAAATGCAATTTATATTGAATGGGGGAAGTGAGTAAAATTGTATATTCTTACCAATCCCGTAAACAATAGCTGCCTTATAACACTTGTCTCAAAGAGATAATTTTTATTTAAAGGATTCTCCAATGTGGGTTCGAGTAACTGAAATCTTGTGGTTTTATACTCCGGCGACCACCATTGTCGGCGATAGGCCAACAATTGTTGTAGTAATACTTTACGGCGATAATGTTGTAGTAGTGTTATTAAACCATTTATTGTTGTATCTTCCAAATCTTTGGGCGATATATCACAGAGTCGTGTGAAACTAAAACAGCCTTCATTGGCCACATTTAAATCTATATAGCGGGGATAATTCTCATTCGATTTCAGTTGAGCATTCGAGGTTGAGGGTGATGATGGTTCATGGAACAAGGAATGATGTGAGTAGTCGGCTTTGAATATGGAAAAACTGAAATGAGAAGAAAAATCGTTTATTAGGCCCAAGAAAAAAATTTAAAAAGTTAGAGGCGAGCTGAGGGAAGCTTTTATAACTGAACGGAGAAAAGGAGTCTTTATTGAGGAGCTGATGACAGTCTCTATAGACGAGCTGAAGCCCTGAGAATCTCTATAGATTAAATGTGTTTATTAAAGACCTCGAGTACGTTTGTCTATAAATAATTTTATATTCGTTTCATACTCACCGATTATAAAGTAAATGCCTTTGACTTGGCAGAGATCTATACAGCAATCCATCGTCGAATACCAATCGTGGCAGTACATATTCCTGACACTTCATTACAAATGGACTTTTGGCATCGCGACGTTCAAACAACTCTGGATGATTACACACTTTACGAAATTGCATAACGAGATTCATAAGATTCGAAGTGAAATTACGATCTATGTGATGGCTACCATCACCAGTTGTGCCACCACCACCTCGAGTCAAATTCAAAAGATCTTCGATGCGGATTTTTTGTTTCAATGCCATATATAAAAGTTTTTGACGTATTGTCAACGGACAATAGACCATAATTTCTATTTTATCTGATAATTCATTTTCAACATCTTTTTTGATACGTCGCAACATGAACGGCTTTAAAATCATATGTAGTCGAGAGATTTGTTTCTCGTCAATACCAGTCTTATTTTCTGCATGTGATTCGATATCTTTAGAGAACCATTCATTAAATTCATCATGTGAATCGAAGAGCGTGGGCATAATAAAATGCAGTAGGGCCCACAATTCGGCCATACTATTTTGTATTGGTGTACCACTGAGCAGTAAACGATTGCGACAATTAAAACCCAATAGCAATTTCCAACGCATTGATGAGGCACTCTTAATGGCTTGAGCTTCATCCAATACCATATATTGCCATTTGATGCGATTGAAATATTTATAATCGGAAACAATTAGTTGGTAGGAAGTGATGACAACATGAAAGCTGGCATCGCGGGTGTGTAAATCTTTTTGTTCCCAAAATTGTCGAAGAATTTTCCGTTCATTTGGTGAACCCCAATAGGGGACGACATTAAAATCTGGGGCAAAACGTTCCAATTCCTGTTGCCAATTGTGTAACGTCGAAGCGGGAGAGATAATCAAAAATGGACCCCAAACACCATAATGTTCGGCAATGTGACAAAGAAAGGCTATGGACTGCACAGTTTTACCCAGACCCATTTCATCAGCCAAAATGCCACTGATGCCTTGGTCATAAATATTGGCCAGCCAGGTCATACCTAAAGAACAACAAATAATTAATTAAAAATGGATTTATTTTAAATAAAATTTTCTAATATCACTTCGTACTCACCCTTTATTTGATATGCCTTCAGAGATCCTCTGAATATTGATGGCTGCGGTAGATCGGCTTGTGTTTTTTCTGTCAACAGGGACTGAGGTTTATCTTCCTCCTTAATATAATCATTATGCCCGGATGATTCTTTTTTAATGCTAACATCAAATCTCTTTGCCTTATTTTGATCATTGACAAATGCCTCTTCGGCCTGCTGTTGAGCCAATTGTTTCATTTCTTCCGGATCATAATCATCATAGGCTGCCAAACGTGGATTTGCTTCTTCATCCAATTGATTGAGAATACGCAGCTGTTCCGCCTCGGTGCCTTGACCCAATTTTTTCGACATAAAATGAGCATAGAGTTCCGTTTGGGTTATCAAGAAATTAAGTTTCCTTTGTTGTCGTTTAACCTCGATTAATTCTACATCCATTTTACGTTGCTCCTCAGCCTCCTTTTCCATGCGACGACGTGTATCTCGTTCCACTCTCTCATAACGTTTCCAATATGATAACATTTCTCGAGTCAGACGTTTTGCCCTCCAAACCGTTTCCTTCATAACTTTTTGTGAAGCCATTGCTCGTTGGCGTACCACCTTCATACACATTGTAGCGGCCCGCTTACAATTCTGTACCATTTCTTTGTGATTATTGCTGCGAGCACGTTGACATCTACCCAGCTCCTTTTTGGCCATAAGTTGCCATACACGTTTACGTCTTGCAGCCAATGCCTCGGGTGTACGCGGCAGACCCTGTTGACTCTTTCGCCTTCTTCCTCTACCCGAATAGCCAGGAGTTAATGCTGACATATCACGTGAATCAAATGTCATAGACGTTTCAACGTCTGATTGTACATCAACATCTTCATCATCGTCTTTTAAATTGCCAGAAGTACCCGGAACAGGTGGTAATTTTTCTTTACTCTCCTTTGCGCCTCGCTGAGGATCCTGTAATAACTTATGTTTCATTTTACGTGGTTTACGTATTTTTGGAATTTTTGGTAACTTTGGCAAGGGGGCGATTTTTATCGGCTTCTCCTTCTTCGTGCGACGTTTTCGCTTTCTTACACCCACAATGGATTGTTGATGTTCGGTGAACATATCATGATTTGATAAAAGGCCACTACCATAATAGGCATATTGGGTGTTCTGCAAAATAATAAACAAAAACATTTAAGAATTAAAAAAATCACTTCCAGGGGTAACACATTTAATACTCACTGTGGGTTTTTTGTAATAGTTCTCCCTTAGCTTCTGCTGTTTCATATGTGTCCTCAACATTTCCTTTACATAATCATCTTCATCACTGATATCGGTTTCAGTATCTGTGTCGCTCATTATCACATCATATAACCATTCACGATCGGCCGTCAGCTCACTGAAGTTGTAAAGGGATGCCTTCAATGCCTGGCGTTCTGAAATAAAATTAAACGGAAATATTGGTAGAGATTGGATTAAGTAACACCAGCAGTATCTATGGATTGCATAAAAGTGATTCAAAGTTAGTCTCAATAGACTTGTGCGGAACCTGAGCAGTAGACGATTACGACAATTAAATGTTATTATTGGAGGTTTCGAACGCATCTTATGAGGCACGCATCTTAGACGAGCTGAAGGAGAGATTATAGACGAGATGGAGAGATTCTTTCGCGACGAATTGAGTCTTTCAAGGCAAGCGGATGGGAGCATTTCAATGTGAAGGGATGTTACTTTTTAGACGAGATGGAGGGAGTTTTCTAGACGAACCGAGTATTTCAAGGCGATTTGAAGGAAGTATTTCAAGACAAGTTGACTGTAGTATTTCTAGAAATGCTGAAGGGATTCTTTATGGACAAGCTGAAATGATTTTGTCCTTATAGACGACTAGAAAAAAATTTACCAAAAGAAGAAAATTGCCAAAGTCTTTAAAGGCGTCATGAAGTTAGTATTTAAGTCGAGTTTAATAAGAATCTATATGTAGTCTTCAAAGGCGACCTGAAGAGAGTATTTAAGGAAATTTGGTGGTAGCCTTAAAAGGAGACTTAAATGGTGTAATTAACGCGAATTGGATGGGATCTTTGCAGCCGACTTCAAGGAAGACTATAAAACCGACCTTAAAGGAGTCTTCAGAGACGAGTTGAAGGTAGTCATAAAAGGCTAATATAAGAAAGTATTTGAAGTAGACTGGAATGGAGTCTTTAAAGACGACTTGGAGGTCATATTTAAAGACAAGATGACGGGAGTCTTTAATAGCGACATAAAGGAACATTAAGGCAATTTTTAAAGGTGACATGAACCATTAAAGACTTTGTGTAGGTTGCCTTTGAAGACTCGCGACTTGAATGGAGTCTTTAAACGAGAGTTGAGGGAAGCATTCAATGCGAATCTGAGGCAGAATTTAAATGAGACTTGAAATGACTCATTTAAGGCGATTTGAAGGAAGTCTTTAAAGGGGTCATGAAGGAAGTATTTAAGTCGAGTTGGAGGTAGCCTATAAAAAGAATCTATAAGTAGTCTTCAAAGGCGACCTGAAGAGAGTAAATAAAGTCGACTTGAAGGCAGTCTCTAAAGGCGACCTGAAAGGAGTATTTAAGGCGGTTTAGAGGTAGCCTTTAAAGGAGACTTAAATTGAGTAATTAACGCGAATTCATTGAAGTCTTTAAAGGCGACTTCATCGGAGAATATTAAAGCGACCTTAAAGGAGACTTTAGAGGCGAGTTGAAGGCATCTAAGAAAGTCTTAAAAGTAGACAGGAATGGAGTCTTTAAAGGCGATTTGGAGGTCACCTTTAAAGACGAGATGACGGAAGTTTTTAATATCGACATGAAAGAACATAAAGGACATTTTTAAAAGCGACCTAAAGTATTAAAGACTTCGAGTAGGTCTCCTTTGAAGACTCACGACTTGAATGGAGTCTTTAAATGAGTGTTGAAGGGAGCATTTAATGCGAATATGAAGCAGAATTTAAATGAGACTTGAAATGAGTCCTTTAGGCGTGTAGAGAACATGAAAGGAGTTCTCACAAACGTCTTGAACAAATTCTATATAGATGGTGATAGTAGGAAGGTTTGAGGGTGATTTGATAGAAGATTAATAGACTATTTGAGGATTTATGGACCATTAGGTCTGTCTTAAAGGAAGATTTTCCAACTACCTGAAAAAGTCCTTTCCTAAAAAAATGTTGTAGGTTAGGATAGAATTAGATGAAGGTATCAAAAAAAGTGAAATCTCAATTGACTATGAATAAAAAATGTATATCGTAAAGGCCTTGATAGAAGGATGGATACATATTAAGGATACCAAGGAAATTACGACAGGATGTTGGTTTAGGTCTTCATTGTATCTGTAGGTCTTTGGAGACCGTTTATTGATGTACAACTTCTACGGATGCCTTCGTCAGAAGTTGTGTGTGATAGCATTCCACAGGAAACGCATAGTCTAAAACAAATTATTTTTTCTTCCCCGACATCATGGTCAAATATGATTGACTGTATCGAACTGTTTAAACAGTTCTAAAGTTTACCTTGAGAGGGTAGCAAAAATGAAATGCTGTTTCAGGAACGGAAGCAACTGATATTTTAATATCTGGTCTTTTTTGAGAATTGGAATTGTCCGATCAGCCTTCCCAATCGATAAACTAGAAGTTTCATATTTTCTGGTCAGATACACAAAATCGACCCTTGAAGCAAGCCTTCTTAATATGAGCCTTAAAATACCGTTTTCAAGAGCTTTAAACTAATTTGTTTTAAAAATTATTGTCTTTACTTCTCTATATGTGAATGATAAGGGCCGTAAGTTTGGCTTAAGATTATTGTAAATTCATCCGGAATGCTGATCCTGGTGTCAGAATTGCGATTTTTTTACTGAACTTGATAGACAATTGATTTCTACCTTCGATATCGTATCGCTGCGTTGGTAAATGTTCAATGAATTGAAATTAAAAGAAAATTACAGTGCGATAGCTCTAGTTACCATTTGTCCATAGAAGAACGTATTACATCACAAGCACCCATATTGTTTTTTCAAAATTAAAGAAGGGTCCCTCGGAATTTTGGAGACCAATATCTCAAAATGTGTGAACTTGTTTGGTAAGAATATTATATTTTTGTAATAAGGGCTTAAAACGCTTTACATTGTTACCCACATTGCCTTAGTAAATTTTAATATTTATGAGAAAATACAAGGGCCCAACTAAACTTTAGAGGCCCATTTCTCCGAAAATATCTATTTCCTCAATAACAAAAAAGAAGGATACCATTGTAATCAGGGCCCCATGGACTACTTGTGGTAAAAGTTTCAAAACGTTCCCGGAGAGGGCCTTAACTAGACTTGTTCCGCGACATTGGATCACCAATAAATTTTGAAAACCGTATAAGTATGTCATGGTAAGTTACGCTGGTCGAGCTTCAGGTAAATTGCTAGGAAATCGCGTTTATCTGTGAATGTCACTACCCAGCTCATCCTATCGACCACGTTTTGGTAAATTATCTCCTTCGCGATTATATCCCTTACAAGTAGCAGCAAAAATTCTAAATTCAAGCGTTAAAAGGGTCTCCCAGCCTTTCCGGCTTTCTTTAGACCCTCCGGCCATCTGTCCAATTAGAAAAAATCCGAAAAACCAACTCTTTTTCTTTTCAACTCACCTTGCTTGGTTCCCACTTTCTTTGATTTTTTCTTTCGGCTGCCACCGGCAGCACTTTCATCATCATATGACTCCTCGCCAGGCGTGTCATCTGCCTCCGACTCTTCGGGACTAGTTATTGGCCGCGACAGCACCTCCCTAGCCTGCTGCATAAATGGACGCATATCCAAGGCGGCCTCCAAACGTTGAATATGCAGTGGTTCAGCCATTTGTACCGCAGGCAATGCCGCATTCTGTTGTTCAATAATTCCATTCATTGTGCCACGCCAAAAATATCTATAAAATGCGTAACAGTTAATACAAAATTCTTTCAAAATCGCTTTATTTTTCCACTCACATTTTTTTATTTACTCAAATACCAATTGAATATTTCTTCAATTCTTTTGTTTTATATAAGCCCTGGGCCGTGAGAAATTCAATCAATTGTGTCAGCACTTTACACTCTGCTTGAACACATTTTCTTTCCGCTTGTCGAATTTGCGTTATCTTCTCGTTTCCATTTATAAATATTCTATATTTTTTCGTGCTAATTTATTGTTTTTTGTCTTCTTGTGTGTGGCCCTAAACGAGCTTGTTTGGAATTTAATTGAAAAACGTTCCACTTTCGAGAAGACAAAATGGTCGATAAAGTAGAACTCAAAACGATATAACGAAAATATTTACGAATAAGGTGGAATGGAGACGGCATGAGAACCGCATTGTTGACAAATGTGAACAGCTGTTCGGTCATATGTGAGCAGCTGTTGAAAGGTTGTAATTGAACGTATGGCGTCTATGGAAGTGTGGAAGCGTAAATACACAAACGGCCGTGATTACACAGTGGGAGTTAAACGGTGTTCGAAAGCATTTCTGAAAATGAGATTCTTATTTTGTTAAAATTATTGCTTCTGTTTACTCGATGTTTGATAACAATTGTTACTAAATGCTGTTTACCAAAAATTCAGTAAAAGAGAGTCAAGAAAGAGAGCAATTTTCATATTTCATCAACTGAAAACTTACTGAAAGAATTTTATGCAGTAAGATTTGGCAAACTCAGTAATTTTTGAATCAGCTGTTTTATAACCAATCGACAAAAATTATGTGCAAGATATCCAAACATTTTTATTTCCAAAGCCCATTTTTAAACTGTGTTTTATAAAAAAATCATGGCAATATTATGCCATGATAAAAAATTTAGAAAATGGAAGATAATTCGCGAATCGACTGATTTTTTGCTGAATATTTCTGAGTGTTGTGTTAAAAAATGGTTTACTCTCTGAAATAGAACTTACTGAGTAAACATTACTGGAAAAGTAACCAGACACAACTAATAAAAGTTTCGATTTTTTATCTAAAATATATTTTCATATTAAAAAAAAAGAAATCAAAACTTTTAAATCAGCAAAATACAAATAATTCCGTCTTCTATTCCCAGCAATCGTTTTTTCGAGTTATTGCGAATTCGTTCCGAACTCTGAAGAAGATGTTGAATTTCTACCGAAATCGGAACAAAATTGTGAGGTGTCCAGGAACTCTGAAATGTTTGTGGAAAAATCGGGAGGAGCATTTGAGTTTTTTGAGAAATACGGGTAAAAAATTGTAATTTTAAGAAAATTTTTAGTTTTTCGCACAATTTCGGAGAAAAACAAATTTTTAAACATTTTTATTTATTTGAATTTTGCCTATAAGGGCGATGCTCAATTGAATGAATTTTTAGATGAGTTTTTATATTTTTTTCGAGTCAAGCCTAATGATCGAAGATTTGCAATATAAAGAATGCCAGGAGAAGAACCTACACACACACACACCATTATGCGATGCGTTTCGCCGTTGGTTAAGCGGTTCATCAGGCATATTGGGCTATGTGGCTTTGCAAAGGTCGTATGTTGATAACGTGTATTTATTTCGCAGTTTATGCGAAATTGCATCTGCGAATTAAATTCAAATTTGTCCAGGTTCGACATGTGTCTTCATTCTAGAAACAGTCCTTTTCAAAGCAGATTTTTGTTATAGCAGTCGCTATGTTTTTGCGCAGACTTTTAGGAAGTGTGTTGATGGCTCTGAACGCTATGTGGTCTGGCAACTTTTGTATTGCTCTTATGTGAGGATAAGAGAAAGGAAATTCCTGGATATCATTGCAGCTACTGTCGCTGGCCGAATAGTTGATATAATCTTAATTTTCCTGCAGTGACAGTTGTACCAGCAAATGAACGTGATGAACGTGAACTTACATTATAGGTCAGCTGATTAGCCGGGGAAAAACATAATGGGAAGCGGTGTGTGTAAAGTGGGTACCCTGCCGTGGCTGATTGAAAGAAATTACTTTTTTTTAATGACAATTTGCCGAGCATATCGGGATTGACAGACAGAAGCAAAGAATACTACTTCGTATAAGTCCCAATTAGGCGAGTTTACTTGCGGCACGTCTTAGTTTGCCGGAGAGAGGGGCAAGGGGAAAAGATATTGAAAAAAATTGCTCGTACCGGCAATTTTCTGGCAATTCGATTTGAATATTTTGTTTGTATTTGTGTCATTAATTTGAACGATGAACGATGAAAATTGCTGACAATAAGCTCGCCAAATCTAAATCAGGACTAAGTCCTTTTCAATATTTAGAATTTCAAAAGTCCGGGCAATGAGCCGCGTGGTCCCGCTACTGAAACCAGTTATACAGTCCCCAAAGTCTAACTTTTGTTGCCAGTAGTGAATATACTTCAGACATTACATGTCCATATACATATATAAATCGAGGATTGAACCAGAACAGGATATGCCATAGACCAATGTTGGTAGTACCAAACCCTTTGATATCGTCAATCATGGCACACTGTTTAAAGATGTCGATAACACTTCTCTCAGGCCTAGAAATCGTTTATTACGACATACCCAAAAGTCCCGAGCATAGTTATACTCTCTATTTGATATCGATTATAACGACATATTGCCCATAGCGTCCAATTTCAGCCGGAACCTTGACCATCGTTATAAGCGATTTCGACTATATTAAATATTTTATTATATTTATTGAAAGTTATTCATGGGTGGGTGTCTACGCTAAATAGTACGCTGCACATATAACAGTTAGTCATTAACTGAACATATGCCAACAATATTGTAGTTGGCAACGCATTACATGGTTTGGTTATTCGCTAAGTGACTGTTAGAAAATCTGTACATTTGAAAATGAGGAAAAAAAGAAAATTCATTACTTGACTGAGGACACCAATTTAGGAGTGCAACCCCAGGAGAAAAAAAAATCAAATTACATCCTCTTCGTTTGGAAAATTAAGCTAAAATCTTCAAAATACTTATGCTAATGCTATTATCGTATTTTTTACATAGCTGGCTTGTGACAGAACGTTTGTTCCATAAGCCGAGCTTAAAAAAAAAGATTTCCAGGCGCGTCGGTCTTGTGCGTATCCCACCCAAATTGAATGACCATGTTCCGAGATGTCTTCACTTGATCTTTCCATCGGATTCATGCCCTTCCCCTTCTGCGTGAACCATTAGTTAGCTCGCTTTTATATGCCTTTTGAGCTGGCGCATCCTCACCCATTCTCACTCGAGGTATATAAAGTCATTCACTACCTCGAAGCTGTAGTTTCCAAATTCTACAGTTGGTCCGAGTCTACCGGACGTTTTGTTGATATTATCAGCATGGTCTTTTTGCCATTAACTGCAAGTCCCCCTTTGGCAGACTCCTCAATTCGTTCAAAGGTGTCTGATGCTGCTCGCAATGTTCGACTTATTATGTCGATGTCGTCGGCGTAGGCGAGTGTGCTGTCTCGAATGACCTTTTCCAGTCGGATGTTAAACAGGTCACACGACAAACTGTCACCTTTCCTGTCTTTTCCAAATTATATTGCTTACCTTGTGTCAGTTAGAGTTATCCTGCATAGCCGCATTAATTTTGCAGGAATGCCAAACGTAGACATGGATTTAAACACCTATGCTGTCGACGAATAGGTGAAATGTGTCATGGTGTTTTTTGTGGGTCTTTTCCAGGATTTGGCGCATAGTGAAAATCTGGTCTATGGTGGGTTTTCCAGGTCTGCAGCCGCATTGGTATGGTCCAATAATGTCATTGACCATTGGTCTCAGTCGATGGGAAGGAGACTAATTACTCTATTGTTGGTAAATATCGTCTTGTCTTCATTTTTGTGCGCGGGACACAGGATGCTGAGGTTACAATCATTGGGCCTCAAACTTGTTATCAAAACTTATAAATATCGCTCCACATTTTGAACATAACGGAACCGCTCCTGTTTTCGTATTTTAATGGTTGAATATCGGTACCGCTCCATTTTCGGAATTTTTATGTATCAAAAACATATTTGCAGAACATATTCTATATAGAGACATGTTTGGTCATTGGTATCATATAAAGATTCCCCCTCATTTTCGATATTTTAAAAGTTTTAGCCGAATTTGCTGTAATTGCAATATTTTTCGGGATGAAAACAATGTTCCGGAAGGTTTTCAATTCAGGGAAAAGAATATATCTAGTTTCGATATTTTGATGGTTTTAACCACAAAGTGGCTGTAAATTGGCAATTCGCATTTCTGGCCAATAAAAACAATATTCCTGAAAGTATTCAAAATATATTCATGTTTTTACATGAATGAATCCATAAAAAGTTCTCGCTATATAATTTTCCAATCTGAGTGTCTGTAATTTGGTATTTCATTTTCCCAATTAAACAACTCATCGGGGTCATTGTCTTGGGGTATTGAAAATTCCTATTGGGGATGAAAGATCTTGGTGAGTATATGAAAATCCCAGAAAATGAAATTCGCCATAGGTCAAAGTTCCGAGATATGGCGTGATCATATTTTTTGCTAGCGTTCCTTTTGAGATTACATTTCTTCAGTAAAATCGAATAACAATTTTTTTTTTTGTAGAACATTTCGTCCTACTAGGAATCGAGTTTCATTGTGTGTCCTTTTCGTCCATAATTTATTGAACCGGACTCCAATTATCACAAGATACGATTTTTCATTCACAGATTGTCTGATCAAGCTGACCAACAGAGCAAAACATTGGTCAGATTATCATTTACAAATCGATAATATCGGTTGATTAAATTCCATGGGTGATGGTGACCTCAGTTAGATGGATCTGTACCACAACGATGATGCTGGGTTCAGTCAGTAAATTAGCATACAACCAAAACCTTAAATATCATATCCTTGTTGCATGATTATTTCTGTGTTGCGTTGATTCCATTACCACACCATGTATCGCACACATGATACCCATATGTCTGTCTGCATATATTCATCCCGTATTCGATGTGCGTACTATTGCCACAGTTTGTATGACTTTAAATATTTGAACGAGGCTATTTGCTCTTGTTTCCAGTCGTGCAATAACGACGATAAATTCTATTCTTATGCTACGACATCACCTGAGGTTCGTTTTCTTAAGTGTTGTGGCGGTATGAAAGTGTGGTGGCATTTATTATACCTTATGTCCTTGGAAAAACAACCACGACAATCCAGAGTCTCTTGTCACAATAAACCACACAAATTCATCCTGATTGGAGGAAGGACTCTAAATAAGTCAATATGATTTGTGGTATATTTTGTGACATTTTTCCCAACTTTAATTTTATTGCAATTTCCATTTGCTAAATATATGATATCCTGTCGTCATGTCCTTGTTGTTTTTGTTCCTTTTTTGCGGTTTTAAAAAATTATCGTAAATTTTTAATTTGATTTAAAGGTGATATTAAATAAATCATTTAATAAACATCATTCTGTCACAACCGTAAAATGTGGCTGTCAATGTATGAGTGTGTGGGTGCGGATGTGTGTGGTAATAGTAATTATCCTTGTATATACATAATACATGTTCGCTGTACAAATGGAGGTATAAAATGTACATTAGGGAAAAATGTCAATAAAAATGTAAAGCTTGCATAAAAAAGAAGAACACGTTCCGATACTCAACAATGTTTGTGGATTCCAGGACATTAAAAGGTAATGACAAATCCTTCGGATTATATTAATGTTGATACTGGAGAGGTCTGGAAGAAGTCATACGAATGTCATTATAAATTATCATATATTTCTTCTTCCCTTGGTCGTTTGTCATGTACAGACACATAAAATCCGTCGAAGTTTTATAATTAAGATACATTATCTAACATTGAAATGCTCCAAGGCATTTCATGTTAAAGGATATGGGGATGATGAAGATAAATAATATGTGTGTGGTTTTTGGATATTAAGGTGGGTCGAAGAGAAAAAAGGCGTGGATTTATTAAAAATTATTTCCTGACGGACCTTTACAAGGCGTGGATTTATTAAAAATTATTTTCTAGGGAAACTTTACAAGGCGTGGATTTACTAAAAATTATTTCCTACCGAACCTTTACAAGGCGTGGATCTATTAAAAATTATTTTCTACCGAACCTTTAAAGGGCGTGGATCTATTAAAAATTATTTTTACAGAACCTTTACAAGGTGTGGATTTATTAAAAATTATTTCCTGACGGACCTTTACAAGGCGTGGATATATTAAAAAGTATTTTCTACCGAACCTTTACAAGGCGTGGATCTATTAAAAATTATTTTCTACCGAACCTTTACATTACATGGATCTGTTAAAAATTATTTTCTACCGAACCTTTACATTACGTGGATCTATTAAAAATTATTTTCTACAGAACTTTTACAAGGCGTGGATTTATTAAAATAATTTCCTGACGGACTTTTACAAGGCGTGGATTTATTAAAAAGTAGTTCCTAACGGACCTTTACAAGGCGTGGATTTATTAAAAATTATTTCCTGACGGACCTTTACAAGGCCTGGATTTATTAAAAATTATTTTCTATGGAAACTTTACAAGGCGTGGATTTATTAAAAATTATTTTCTATGGAAACTTTACAAGGCGTGGATTTATTAAAAATTATTTTCTATGGAAACTTTACAAGGCGTGGATTTATTAAAAATTATTTTCTATGGAAACTTTACAAGGCGTGGATTTATTAAAAATTATTTTCTATGGAAACTTTACAAGGCGTGGATTTATTAAAAATTATTTTCTATGGAAACTTTACAAGGCGTGGATTTATTAAAAATTATTTTCTATGGAAACTTTACAAGGCGTGGATTTATTAAAAATTATTTTCTATGGAAACTTTACAAGGCGTGGATTTATTAAAAATTATTTTCTATGGAAACTTTACAAGGCGTGGATTTATTAAAAATTATTTTCTATGGAAACTTTACAAGGCGTGGATTTATTAAAAATTATTTTCTATGGAAACTTTACAAGGCGTGGATTTATTAAAAATTATTTTCTATGGAAACTTTACAAGGCGTGGATTTATTAAAAATTATTTTCTATGGAAACTTTACAAGGCGTGGATTTATTAAAAATTATTTTCTATGGAAACTTTACAAGGCGTGGATTTATTAAAAATTATTTTCTATGGAAACTTTACAAGGCGTGGATTTATTAAAAATTATTTTCTATGGAAACTTTACAAGGCGTGGATTTATTAAAAATTATTTTCTATGGAAACTTTACAAGGCGTGGATTTATTAAAAATTATTTTCTATGGAAACTTTACAAGGCGTGGATTTATTAAAAATTATTTTCTATGGAAACTTTACAAGGCGTGGATTTATTAAAAATTATTTTCTATGGAAACTTTACAAGGCGTGGATTTATTAAAAATTATTTTCTATGGAAACTTTACAAGGCGTGGATTTATTAAAAATTATTTTCTATGGAAACTTTACAAGGCGTGGATTTATTAAAAATTATTTTCTATGGAAACTTTACAAGGCGTGGATTTATTAAAAATTATTTTCTATGGAAACTTTACAAGGCGTGGATTTATTAAAAATTATTTTCTATGGAAACTTTACAAGGCGTGGATTTATTAAAAATTATTTTCTATGGAAACTTTACAAGGCGTGGATTTATTAAAAATTATTTTCTATGGAAACTTTACAAGGCGTGGAGTTTTCATGCCCCCTCAATGTCATTAGCAGATCTCTGTTTCTTCTTAAATGCCTTAAACAAACTCAATTGTCTTTTGAACACACACACAGTCACAAATACCTGCAATAATTTTATTACAAACTTAATATGTCGTATATAAATAAAGATGTATGTATGCAACTTACGTTGACAGCTACAAATACTCCGTACAGACATTAACAAACATATTTTAATTAACAAAGTCAACATTGACTTAAGTCCATGTGTGTGTGTGTGTGAGCAGACATTTGTTTTGCGGTTATGAACTCACGTATCCACATAAGTGTGAGTGTATGTGTCTGGTAGTATATCCTTTGCCTTCTTCTTCTGTTCATGTTCGATGTATGCATTTGTTATTAAATTATTACAAAAGAATAATTAACTTAACTTAGCTGGGTAAAGGCATTTCATTACAGGTGTCTCTATTTTTGTGATGGATGGTTAGGTGTTGGGAGAGGGGGCAGAAAAGGGAACGTGGGGATTATTATTAAATTTAATATAATCATGTGATGATATTTGAATGTCTCTATACACGTATGAAAAATGGAACGGTAGTAGACGAGCCAAGTCTACAGATAGACCTAACGGCTAACATGGCTTCTATAGATGCAGTTGCCGGCCAAGCTGGGCCTTAAGCTCGTCTATAGACATAGGCTCAGTAGCCAACCTGACAGGCCCTTCAGCTTGTCTATAGACATAAACCCAGTGGCCAGCCTGGCTGTCCCTCTAGCTCGTCTATAGATATAGACTCAGTGGCCAGCCTGACTGATCCTTCGTCTATAGACATATACACATTAGCCAGCCCGGCTGGGCCCTCCCTCTACCAAAACTGATTACGAATTTCATCTCATGTATAGCTGCAATAAAAAGGATAATCTAAGGTAAATTTGCTCCCCCCATTAAACTCCTTAAACACCAACTGCGAACTTTAATTTTCTATTTCCTCAAAATTTGATTGTTTTTCAACACGTTGCAGAATTTTTCTCCACAGCAGGTAATAGGAAAAAAAGTTTTCACATAAAATTATCAAATTCCAAGTATTGTTTTAAAGAACTAAAAAAGCAATAACGAAGAAACTAAAGTTCTTAAACGAAAGAGAAACCAAAGAAAAATGGAGAAAAAACACCATCGCTAGAATGTGGTGTGTGTGTGTGGGTTATACAGGTCAAGGAAACCACGTATCCTAATAACACGTACCGCCACCATCATATAAGTAAATACTGAGCGACAGAGAGAAAGGTATTTTCTGGTAATTGAAGTAATGAATTAGAAAAAAAAAAACACAAACACCAACAAACTATATGGGCCATTACATACATTTTTAAGGATCCTTTATGATCTTTACAGGCGTGAATTTATTAAAAACTATTTTGTGAAGGACTTTTACAAGGCGTGGATTTATTTAAAAATATATTTTCTGAAGGACCTTTACAAGGCGTGGATTAATTAAAAAAATATTTTCTGAAGGACCTTTATAATTCGTGGAGTTATCAAAACATATTTTCTGAAGGACCTTTACAAGGCGTGGAGTTAGCAAAAAATATTTTCTGAAGGACCTCTACAAGGCGTGTAGTTAGCAAAAAACATTTTCTGAAGGACCTGAAGGACCTTTACAAGGCGTGGAGTTAGCAAAAAATATTTTCTGAAGGACCTCTACAAGGCGTGTAGTTAGCAAAAAACATTTTCTGAAGGACCTGAAGGACCTTCACAGGACCTGAAGTTAGCAAGAAATATTTTCTGAAGGACCTTCACAAGACCTGAAGTTAGCAAGAAATATTTTCTGAAGGACCTTTAAAAGCGGTGGAGTTAGCAAAAAATATTTTCTGAAGGGCGTTTAGAAGGCCTGAAGTTAGCAAAAAATATTTTCTGCAGGGCGTTTAGAAGGCCTGAAGTTAGCAAAAAATATTTTCTGAAGGACCTGAAGGACCTTTACAAGGCGTGGAGTTAGCAAAAAATATTTTTTTAAGGACCTTTACAACGCGTGGAGTTAGAAAAAAATGTTTTCTAGAGGACCTTTACAAGGCCTGAAGTTAGCAAAAAATATTTTCTGAAGGACCTGAAGGACCTTTACAAGGCGTGGAGTTAGCAAAAAATATTTTCTGAAGGACCTTTACAAGGCGTGGAGTTAGCAAAAAATATTTTCTGAAGGAGTTGAAGGATCTTTACAAGGACCTGAAGGATCTTTACAAGGCGTGGATTTATTAAAAAATATTTTCTGATGGACCTTTACAAGGCGCGGATTTATTAAACAAATATTTTCTGCAGGACCTTTACAAGGCGTGGATTTATTAAAAAAATATTTTCTGAAGGACCTTTACAAGGCGTGGATTTATTAAAAAATTATTTTCTGAAGGACCTTTACAAGGCGTGGATTTATTAAAAAATTATTTTCCTAGGAACGAAGAGGCGTGGATTTATTAAAAAATTATTTTCTGAAGGACCTTTACAAGGCGTGGATTTATTAAAAAACTATTTTCTGAAGGACCTTTACAAGGCGTGGAATTATTAAAAATTATTTTCTACCGAACCTTTAAAAGGTGTGGATTTATTAAAAAATTATTTTCTGACGACCTTTAAAAGGCGTGGATTTATTAAAAATTATTTTCTGAAGGATCTTTAAAAGGCGTGGATTTATTAAAAATTATTTTCTGAAGGATCTTTAAAAGGCGTGGATTTATAAAAAAATAATTTCTGCAGGACCTTTACAAGGCGTGGATTTATAAAAAAATATTTTCTGCAGGACCTTTACAAGGCGGGGATTTTTTAAAAAAAGTAATTTCTACAGAACCTTTACAAGGCGTGGATTTATTAAAAAAAATATTTTCTGCAGGACCTTTACAAGGCGGGGATTTTTTAAAAAAAGTAATTTCTACAGAACCTTTACAAGGCGTGGATTTATTAAAAAAAATATTTTCTGCAGGACCTTTACAAGGCGGGGATTTATTAAAAAAAGTAATTTCTATAGGATCTTTACAAGGCGTGGATTTATTAAAAAATAATTTCTACAGGATCTTTACAAGGCGTGGATTTATTAAAAAAATAATTTCTGCAGGACCTTTACAAGGCGTGGATTTATTAAAAAATAATTTCTATAGGATCTTTACAAGGCGTGAATTTATTAAAAAATAATTTCTATAGGATCTTTACAAGGCGTGAATTTATTAAAAAATAATTTCTATAGGATCTTTACAAGGCGTGGATTTATTAAAAAAATAATTTTTACAGGACCTTTTCTTAAAGGCTCTCTTCAAGGCGTGGATTTATTAAAAAATAATGTCTGCAGGACCTTTTCTTATAGGCTCTCTTCAAGGCGTGGATTTATTAAAAAAATAATTTTTACAGGACCTTTTCTTAAAGGCTCTCTTCAAGGCGTGGATTTATTAAAAAAATAATGTCTGCAGGACCTTTTCTTATAGGCTCTCTTCAAGGCGTGGATTTATTAAAAAAATAATTTCTGCAGGACCTTTACAAGGCGTGGATTTATTAAAAAAAATAGTTTCTGCCTTTACAAGGCGTGGATTTATAAAAAAATATTTTCTGCAGGACCTTTACAAGGCGGGGATTTTTTAAAAAAAGTAATTTCTACAGAACCTTTACAAGGCGTGGATTTATTAAAAAAAATATTTTCTGCAGGACCTTTACAAGGCGGGGATTTTTTAAAAAAAGTAATTTCTACAGAACCTTTACAAGGCGTGGATTTATTAAAAAAATATTTTCTGCAGGACCTTTACAAGGCGGGGATTTATTAAAAAAAGTAATTTCTATAGGATCTTTACAAGGCGTGGATTTATTAAAAAATAATTTCTACAGGATCTTTACAAGGCGTGGATTTATTAAAAAAATAATTTCTGCAGGACCTTTACAAGGCGTGGATTTATTAAAAAAATAATTTCTATAGGATCTTTACAAGGCGTGAATTTATTAAAAAATAATTTCTATAGGATCTTTACAAGGCGTGAATTTATTAAAAAATAATTTCTATAGGATCTTTACAAGGCGTGGATTTATTAAAAAAATAATTTTTACAGGACCCTTTCTTAAAGGCTCTCTTCAAGGCGTGGATTTATTAAAAAAATAATGTCTGCAGGACCTTTTCTTATAGACTCTCTTCAAGGCGTGGATTTATTAAAAAAATAATTTCTGCAGGACCTTTTCTTATAGACTCTCTTCAAGACGTGGATTTATTAAAAAATAATTTCTATAGGATCTTTACAAGGCGTGGATTTATTAAAAAAATAATTTCTATAGGATCTTTACAAGGCGTAGATTTATTAAAAAAATAATTTCTGCAGGACCTTTTCTTAAAGGCTCTCTTCAAGGCGTGGATTTATTAAAAAAAATAATTTCTGCAGGACCTTTTCTTAAAGGCTCTCTTCAAGGCGTGGATTTATTAAAAAAATAATTTCTGCAGGACCTTTTCTTAAAGGCTCCCTTCAAGGCGTGGATTTATTAAAAAAATAATTTCTGCAGGACCTTTTCTTAAAGGCTCCCTTCAAGGCGTGGATTTATTAAAAAAATAATTTCTGCAGGACCTTTTCTTAAAGGTTTTACACGATTGGATTAACAAACAACATCATCGTCTTTTCTTCACTCCTCTCCTCACATTCCGCATCGCGCCACTTAGAAATCCATTTAAAGGCGATCACAAAAAAAACCGTTCACGCCCAATTAGCAAAATAAATGCAGTAGGACGCGAACAAGACGTAAAAGAAAACAACAAATTTCTAATTAATAACAAAATTTTTCACAATGAAAATATTTACCATACACCAGTTTTCAATTTACCACCCACAAGGTCAGAAATTAATTGAAAATTAAATAGAATTTTAGTTTAAACATTAAAAAATTAGTTTACGTCACGAACACACCCACCCACACATATACACTTTGACTGCTGTGGTGAAAAGTCATAACAAAGGACTTAATTGATGTGCATAAAAAAATGATTGCGTCCATCCGTATCTAAATGGTGGATACCTTTTTTATGACCCAACGGACCAGTCCATTATGGAGCCGAACAAAATCTGGTTGGTATTTTTTGCTCAGTATTAGGTTTTTTGTAGTTGTTATTATTGGTTTAAAGGGAAATATTCAAACAGAAAACAAAAAAACCGTTCAAGTCAATGCCAAAGGTCAATCAAGCATTAAATAATGCTTTATTGAAGGTACATGAAGGATAGCCATCATAAAAATACCATGATAATCAATTTTATGTATTTTTTTTTTTTTGAAAAATACAACTGCGCAACAGGAGTCATTTGGAATTTTTAAATAATTTAATTAGAATTTTTAAAGGGTCAAAAAGAATAATTTTCTATGTGAACTTGCAGGAAAATAAATTTGAATAAATAATTTCTTATTAAAAAAAATCTGCAGGACCTTTACAAGGCGTGGATTTATTAAAAAATAATTTCTTATTAAAAAAATCTGCAGGACCTTTACAAGGCGTGGATTTATTAAAAAATAATTTCCACACCTTTTAAAGGTTCGTCGGGAAATAATTTTTAATAAATCCACACCTTTTAAAGGTTCGTCAGGAAATAATTTTTAATAAATCCACACCTTTTGAAGGTTCGTCAGGAAATAATTTTTAATAAATCCACGCCTTGTAAAGGTCCGTCTGGAAATAATTTTTAATAAATCCATGCCTTGTAAAGGTCCGTCAGGAAATAATTTTTAATAAATCCACGCCTTGTAATGGTCCGTCAGGAAATAATTTTTAATAAATCCACGCCTTGTAATGGTCCGTCAGGAAATAATTTTTAATAAATCCACGCCTTGTAATGGTCCGTCAGGAAATAATTTTTAATAAATCCACGCCTTGTAAAGGTCCGTCAGGAAATAATTTTTAATAAATCCACGCCTTGTAATGGTCCGTCAGGAAATAATTTTTAATAAATCCACGCCTTGTAATGGTCCGTCAGGAAATAATTTTTAATAAATCCACGTCTTGTAAAGGTCCATCAGGAAATAATTTTTAATAAATCCACGCCTTGTAATGGTCCGTCAGGAAATAATTTTTAATAAATCCACGCCTTGTAATGGTCCGTCAGGAAATAATTTTTAATAAATCCACGTCTTGTAAAGGTCCGTCAGGAAATAATTTTTTAATAAATCCACGCCTTGTAAAGGTCCATCAGGAAATAATTTTTAATAAATCCAGGCCTTGTAAAAGTTCGGGTAATAAATCCACGCCTTGTAAAGGTCCATCAGGAAACAATTTTTAATAAATCCAGGCCTTGTAAAAGTTCGGGTAATAAATCCACGCCTTGTAAAGGTCCGGTAGAAAATAATTTTTAATAAATCCACGCCTTGTAAAGGTCCGGTAGAAAATAATTTTTAATAAATCCACGCCTTGTAAAGGTCATTCAAAATTACTTTTTAATAAATCCACGCCTTGTAAAGGTCCGGTAGAAAATAATTTTTAATAAATCCACGCCTTGTAAAGGTCATTCAAAAATACTTTTTAATAAATCCACGCCTTGTAAAGGTCGTCAGGAAATAATTTTTAATAAATCCACGCCTTGTAAAGGTCCTTCAAAAATACTTTTTAATAAATCCACGCCTTGTAAAGGTCCTTCAAAAATACTTTTTAATAAATCCACGCCTTGTAAAGTTCCATCAGAAATACTTTTTAATAAATCCACGCCTTGTAAAGTTCCATCAGAAATACTTTTTAATAAATCCACGTCTTGTAAAGGTCCGTCAGGAAATAATTTTTTAATAAATCCACGCCTTGTAATGGTCCGTCAGGAAATAATTTTTAATAAATCTACGCCTTGTAAAGGTCCGCCAGGAAATAATTTTTAATAAATGTACGTCTTTTAAAGGTCCGCCAGGAAATAATTTTTAATAAATCTACGTCTTGTAAAGGTCCTTCAGAAAATAATTTTTAATAAATCCACGCCTTACAAAGGTCCTTCAGAAAATAATTTTTAATAAATCCTCGCCTTACAAAGGTCCTTCAGAAAATAATTTTTAATAAATCCACGCCTTACAAAGGTCCTTCAGAAAATAATTTTTAATAAATCCACGCCTTACAAAGGTCCTTCAGAAAATAATTTTTAATAAATCCACGCCTTACAAAGGTCCTTCAGAAAATAATTTATAATAAATCCACGCCTTACAAAGGTCCTTCAGAAAATAATTTTTAATAAATCCACGCCTTGTAAAGGACCGTCAGGAAATAATTTTTAATAAATCCACGCCTTGCAAAGGTCCTTCAGAAAATATTTTTTTAATAAATCCACGCCTTCTAAAGGTCCGTCAGGAAATAATTTTTAATAAATCCACGCCTTGTAAAGGTCCATCATGAAATAATTTTTAATAAATCCACGCCTTGTAAAGGTCCGTCAGGAAATAATTTTTAATAAATCCACGCCTTGTAAAGGTCCGTTAGGAAATAATTTTTAATAAATCTACGCCTTGTAAAGGTCCGTCAGGAAATAATTTTTAATAAATCTACGCCTTGTAATGGTCCGTCAGGAAATAATTTTTAATAAATCCACGCCTTGTAAAGGTCCACCAGGAAATAATTTTTAATAAATCCACGCCTTGTAAAGGTCCACCAGGAAATAATTTTTAATAAATCCAGGCCTTGTAAAAGTTCGGTAGAAAATAATTAAAAATTTTTTTAAGACCTTAAAAATATATTTCTATATAATTAAGACTTTAGAAAATAATTCAGAAAAATTTCCCCTCTCCGACGGTTAAGTTTTCCACGCCTCTGCCTTAAAATTTCCCTTTTATTTTTTTTCGGTTGTTGTTTTTCTTCTCTTCTTCGTCTTAAATGAAACTTGAAACTTTTTTATCTGCTCTAATTACAACTTCAGTGAGGAGGCGAGGTACCGACCCAACCGAGTTTTTTGTTTAATGTACTAAAAAGTTTTACGTCTTACAAATGTTATTCTTTATAGTTGCAAAAATTATTTTTGTTTTTGAGAAATTAAAAAAAAAAACACGAAACATAAACTTAAATAAGTTCTGTTATAGAGGTCGTAACAAGAAACTTTGACTTTCACTAAAAAATAAAAAAAATACTGCAGTTCAAAATATGATATGGTAATTTTTAAGGTCACCTTTAAACCTAAGGAATATAGGTACGAGAACAAAGAAATTTTAATAAATTGTTAATAAGACTGGATTTTTTTAATATTATTTCTCAGGAATAATTAAAAGCCTGAATTTTTCAAGGATATTTTTTAAGTACCACCATACACACACATTTAGCGAGAATAATTTTTTCGAGGACCGGCTGCATTTTTAAGGATTTTTTCTTTAAGAACTTTCAACATTACAAGCGTGAATTTTCCACAGAATATTTTTTTCTTTCCTTCAATTATATTATTGAACGAAAACCAACCCCCACCCCCTTTCCAAAGAAGAGTTCATAAGACTGTTAATGTTATTATCCCTTCGGAATTATTGCATTTGTCTTCCATTCTGCAGCAACAAATTTAATTTCATTTAACGAATGTTTTTCCATCGTAGCACATATGTATGTATATGTATTGCAACACATACACATAAAGTAAATTGCTTTAGTGTGAAACCAACGAGAAAAACGACAGAAAATTATTTCCAACTACTTGAAGGAGAAAAAACTGAACTTAAACTCTATAACAATATTAGATTGTCGTCTGGAACAAAAAATTAAATCCTTCTAAGCTGTTACTTCTGGGAAGAAGGAGAGTTTTCTGTTCGAAAGCGTTTCATGCTGGAAAATAGCATTTAAAGATGACTTAGAACTAAAATCCACATGACATGAAATGTTGGTAACTTGGAATTCCTAGAAAGTGTTTAACACTGGGACGTGGTAACAAACATTGGAAGGGCTGACTAGTTTTATAGATTTGATGAGAATCTTTATAGATGAACAAGACGGAAACTCACCAGGCGAGGTGAAGGGAGTTTCTATAGACGAATTGAAGGGAGCCTCTATAGACGAGCTGAAGGCAGTCTATAAAGACAAGCTGAAGGGAGTCTCTATAGACGAGCTGAAGGCAGCCTATAAAGACAAGCTGAAGGGAGTCTCTATAGACGAGCTGAAGGGAGTCTTTCATAGAAGAGCTGAAGGGAGTCTTTCATAGATGAGCTGAAGGGAGTCTTTCAAAGACGAGCTGAAGGGAGTCTATCATAGACGAGCTGAAGGGAGTCTATCATACACGAGGTGAAGGGAGTCTTTCATAGACGAGCTGAAAGCCAGGGAGCTTTAATGACCGAACTGAAGTTCATAAAAGCTGAAGGGCCAGGTAGTCTTTATAGACGAGCTGATGGGCCAGGGAGTTTTTATGAACGAGCTAAAGTTCATAAAAGCTGAAGGGCCAGGGAGTCTTTATACACGAGCTAAAGGGCTAGGGTGTCTTTATAGACGAGCTGAAGGGCCAGGGAGTCTTTATAGACGAGCTGAAGGGCCAGGGAGTCTTTATAGACGAGCTGAAGGGCCAGGTAGTCTTTATAGACGAGCTGAAGGGCCAGGGAGTCTTTATAGACGAGCTGATGGACCAGGGAGTCTTTATAGACGAGCTGAAGTTCATAAAAGTTGAAGGGCCAGGGAGTCTTTATAGACGAGCTGAAGTTCATAAAAGTTGAAGGGCCAGGGAGTCTTTATAGACGAGCTGAAGGGCCAAGGAGTTTTTATGAACGAGCTAAAGTTCATAAAAACTGAAGGGCCATGGAGTCTTTATACACGAGCTAAAGGGCTATGGTGTCTTTATAGACGAGCTGAAGAGCCAGGGAGTCTTTATAGACGAGCTGAAGGGCCAGGGAGTCTTTATAGACGAGCTGAAGGGCCAGGAAGTCTTTATAGACGAGCTGAAGGGCCAGGGAGCTTTTATGAACGAGCTGAAGTTCATAAAAGCTGAAGGGCCAGGGAGTCTTTATAGACGAGCTGAAGTTCATAAAAGTTGAAGGGCCAGGGAGTCTTTATAGAAGAGCTGAAGTTCATAAAATTTGAAGTGCCAGGGAGTCTTTATAGACGAGCTGAAGGGCCAGGGAGTCTTTATAGACGAACAGAAGGGCTAGGGAGTCTTTGTAGACGAGCTGAAGTTCATAAAAGCTGGAGGGCCAGGGAGTCTTTATAGACGAGCTGAAGGGCCAGGGAGTCTTTGTAGACGAGCTGAAGGGCCAGGGAGCTTTTATGAACGAGCTGAAGTTCATAAAAGCTGAAGGGCCAGGGAGTCTTTATAGACGAGCTGATGGGCCAGGGAGTCTTTATAGACGAGCTGATGGGCCAGGGAGTCTTTAAAGACGAGCTGAAGTTCATAAAAGTTGAAGGGCCAGGGAGTCTTTATAGACGAGCTGAAGTTCATAAAATTTGAAGGGCCAGGGAGTCTTTATAGACGAGCTGAAGGGCCAGGGAGTCTTTATAGACGAACTGAAGGGCTAGGGAGTCTTTGTAGACGAGCTGAAAGGCCAGGGAGCTTTTATGAACGAGCTGATGTTCATAAAAGCTGAAGGGCCAGGGAGTCTTTATAGACGAGCTGAAGGGCCAGGGAGTCTTTGTAGACGAGCTGAAGGGCCAGGTAGCTTTTATGAACGAGCTGAAGTTCATAAAAGCTGAAGGGCCAGGGAGTCTTTATAGACGAGCTGAAGGGCCAGGGAGTCTTTATAGACGAGCTGAAGGGCCAGGAAGTCTTTATAGACGAGCTGAAGGGCCAGGGAGTCTTTATAGACGAGCTGAAGGGCCAGGGAGTCTTTATAGACGAGCTGATGGGCCAGGGAGTCTTTATAGACGAGCTGAAGTTCATAAAAGTTGAAGGGCCAGGGAGTCTTTATAGACGAGCTGAAGTTCATAAAAGTTGAAGGGCCAGGGAGTCTTTGTAGACGAGCTGAAGTTCATAACAGTTGAAGGGCCAGGGAGTCTTTATAGACGAGCTGAAGGGCCAAGGCGTTTTTATGAACGAGCTAAAGTTCATAAAAACTGAAGGGCCATGGAGTCTTTATACACGAGCTAAAGGGCTAGGGTGTCTTTATAGACGAGCTGAAGAGCCAGGGAGTCTTTATAGACGAGCTGAAAGGCCAGGGAGTCTTTATAGACGAGCTGAAGTTCATAAAAGCTGAAGGGCCAGGGAGTCTTTATAGACGAGCTGAAGTTCATAAAAGTTGAAGGGCCAGGGAGTCTTTATAGAAGAGCTGAAGTTCATAAAATTTGAGGGGCCAGGGAGTCTTTATAGACGAGCTGAAGGGCCAGGGAGTCTTTATAGACGAACTGAAGGGCCAGGGAGCTTTTATGAACGAGCTGAAGTTCATAAAAGCTGAAGGGCCAGGGAGTCTTTATAGACGAGCTGAAGTTCATAAAAGCTGAAGGGCCAGGGAGTCTTTATAGAAGAGCTGAAGTTCATAAAATTTGAAGGGCCAGGGAGTCTTTATAGACGAGCTGAAGGGCCAGGGAGTCTTTATAGACGAACTGAAGGGCTAGGGAGTCTTTGTAGACGAGCTGAAAGGCCAGGGAGTCTTTGTAGACGAGCTGAAGTTCATAAAAGCTGAAGGGCCAGGGAGTCTTTATAGACGAGCTGAAGGGCCAGGGAGTCTTTGTAGACGAGCTGAAGGGCCAGGGAGCTTTTATGAACGAGCTGAAGTTCATAAAAGCTGAAGGGCCAGGGAGTCTTTATAGACGAGCTGATGGGCCAGGGAGTCTTTATAGACGAGCTGATGGGCCAGGGAGTCTTTAAAGACGAGCTGAAGTTCATAAAAGCTGAAGGGCCAGGGAGTCTTTATGAACGAGCTGAAGTTCATAAAAGTTGAATGGCCAGGGAGTCTTTATAGACAAGCTGAATGGCCAGGGAGTCTTTATAGACAAGCTGAAGGGCCAGGGAGTCTTTATGAATGAGCTGAAGTTCATGGATTCTTTATTAGCTAGTTGAAGGGTCTCTTTATAGACGAGCTCAAGTTCAGAGACTCTCCAAAGATGAGCTGAAGGGAGCATGTTTTCTTCCTTTAAGTTTTCATTAATCCTCGTACACCCAATTCCGTGGTGCATTTAAAGAATATCTTCACCTGGATGGTTGTTATATATCCAAATTTAGGAACTTATAATTTAACAAATATATAGTTAGAACTGTTTTCCTCACACGCTTAATGTGTTTTCGTCTCACATTTTTTTTCTTTTTCCACTCAAATTTTAATTGTTCACGTTTTCTGTTCATTACCTTGGAAAACATGTTTTGTCATTTCTGTTTGTGGTCAAGACGCACTTAGATGTCAGGCATTTTTATGTGGTCTGAGGGGGAGACAATAAATGTCATAAAATCAACAACCATGCGATAAAGGTGTTAAAACAACAAAGACAATTAAGTAAAAGTGTTGTGGGGACAGTGGAACAATGGAGTAAACCCTTTCAAAGAAATGCTATAGAAAAACTCGATTTCGGTTAAATATTTCACAAAACTCTCAAATTTTATCCGACTGAGAAATTTAGCATAGTATACCAAATTGAGACTAGAATAATATTTGCCAAGTATCCCTTAATCGGTACAAATTAGTTAATACTCCCATAACTATTTTGTCAAATTTTATGTAAATGGTTAAAGAGATTACATCTGTCAACTTGGCAAAAACTTTTTCACAGGCTGCCGACTTTAGACCAGAAGGGCAATTTTTACGTTTTCTTCTAATCGGGTGAGATTTTCAAATCTCTGACCAAAAAAAAAAAAAAAAACACCTTTGAAACTCACGTTTGTGAAGAGGAAAAAGTCAACGGGGATCAAATCCGATGAATAAGGTGGTTTGTTGGAATAATAACGTTTTTATTTTTGTCTAAAACTATCTGATTGATCTTGAACAAGACGGCGCTAAAGGCCACACATGCAATAAGGCCATTATTATTTTATGGAAAAACTCTTTCAACCGTGTTATTTCTCTAAGAGGTGACCATAAAATGGTCATCGACAACTATTTATTGTGGCAACTTACGACTTCAGATAAAGAAGTCCGCCACGAAAAATAAGACGCACGACAACAGCCAAGCCCGTTGATTCAATAACTCAAGGATAAAATTCGGGGACATTGGACAACCACTTTGCGATTTCATTATGCCAAAAATTTCAAGAAAAGGATATAGGTTTCTATGTATGCTCGTGGTGACGACTTGGCTGAATATGTAACAAAATAACATTTCGTATAGGAATTTCCTTAATAAGATGGTTTCTAAAATAGCATTTTTCTTTGAAGACATTTTTTGTGCATTTATGAAAATATCCTCTTGCATTTATGAAAATATCCTATGGGGACAAAATCAAAGACTGGACCTACATGAAAATTCTTCCGCAAAGGCGTTATTATACCCTTCACCACACTGTGCTACAGGGTATTATGTCTTTGTGCATATGTTTGTAACAGGCAAAAATAATCGAGATTTATGCATGTCCGTCCGTCTGTCTGTCCATTTTAAATTGTAAACAAAGTACAGGTCGCATTTATGATCCGAATTGGATGAAATTTGGCACAGCTCATTTGTTTGGCCCAAGGACGAACCCTATTGAAATTTGGAAAAATCGGTTCAGATTTAGATATAGCTCCCATATATATCTTCGTCCGATTTAAGGTAAATGGTGCACCAAAGTCCCTATATATCTTTCGATCTGCACGAAATTTGGCACAGCGTAATGTGTTACAGGGTATTATGTCTTTGTGCATATGTTTGTAACAGGCAAAAGGAAACGAGATAGACACATGGTTCCTTTTGAGAATATGCATAGAATCACTTTCTAAGCCGTCCGTCCGTCTGTCGGTCTGTCTGTCCATGTTAAATTGTAAACAAAGTACAGGTCGCATTTATGATCCGAATTGGATGAAATTTGGCATAGGGCACTTATTCGGCCCAAGGACGAACCCTATTGAAATTGGGAAAAATCGGTTCACATTTAGATATAGCTCCCATATATATATTTAACCGATTTAATGTAAACGGTCCCTATATATCTTTCGATTTGCACGAAATTTGGTACAGCCTAATCATTTAAGTCTAGAATGATGTCTGCCAAGTTTCAAGAAAATCGGTCCAGATTTAGATATAGCTCCCATATATAGTTTCGTCCGATTTCATGTAAATGGTGCCCCAAAGTCCCTATATATCTTTCGATTTGCACGAAATTTGGCATAACGGATTTAATTAAGCCTAGAGTGATGTCTACCAAGTTTCGAGAAAATCGGTCCAGATTTAGATATAGCTCCCATATATAGATTTAGATATAGCTCCCTTTTATTATAGATTGATTTTAAGTAATTGACGCACCAAGGAACCAATAGGACCAAAACGTTCTGAAATTAGTATAACCTAACCTGTGACAAGTTGGTTTGAAATCGCTTAGTATTTGGATAGAGCTTCTATATATATTTTCGCCCGATTTCAAGTAAATTGGGCATAAAACTTCTCATGGTAGTCAGATTGACATCAAATTTTGCACAACGTACAAAATTGAGCATAGAATTACGTAGTTGCGTTTTCTGGATGTACAGACATAGCCCAATGGATGACCTATTTATATTTGTTTGAAATCGATTTACATACTTTATAGATAGATCTAGGTAGATTTACATTTAGATAAATATCACATATTTTATTTCATCCAATTTCATGTTAATAGTCCTTTTTAATATACCCATAGTGGTGAAGGGTATCGTATAGTCGGCCCCGTCCGATTTTACTACTTTCCTTACTGGTTTTATTTTCATTTCGTTGAGCATCCAAATTCCCAACAATTTAAATTGTCATTCCAAAAAGTAGACACCACTTGCTGAAATTGTCTTTCAACAATTCCCGATCTCCACAGTGCAATTTGGCGGAAAAAAACCATCCCGAAAAACGAAAACAAGATGTGAAAGCAATTAAAGTATAAAAACAACTTCTTTAACAAATGAAAAGAGGAACAACAATTTTCTCTTGAGGTTGGTGTTTTGTGTGTGTGTGTTCAAAGCAACATGTGTGAGTATTATCACATAAACACACACACACAATCATCACAGCAAGGACAAACCCTAAAGCATCAACGAAAAGCCACACCGATGGTATCTTCTCGGTACCAAATTGCGCGACTTGTAAAGGAAGGCGTTTAGTGCAATAAAACAGCAAACGGAGGATGTTGTCAATATTTGTTAATGTCTGTGGAACAGATAGGGAGACAATAGAAGAGGTCCACAAATATATAAGAATACAAAATTTAGGTTCCTGATTGTTATAATGTTTTATGATTACTCTCATAGGCATTTTTTAGGTATTCAAATTATGTTTAGTTTCATAATGGATAAATGCTCTCCTGTCCTCTTCAATATATTCTGTAATTCTTCCGCCTAGCTAAAAGGACTTCCTATGTATCCCTAGAAAATTCTCCAATTTCCCATAAAGAAATATTATTCGAATATATGCATAGAGACTCACTTCATTATACACATATGCACTCACCCACCCTAGATAAATCCCTATATGCGCTTCCTCTCCAATATATCCTCACATCCTTTGGATTGGACTAAAAACAAGGAGTTGAAATAAAAGTCGTGTTGTTTTTAACGCCTTAACAACACCTAATATAAAAAGAAAACAGACAGACAAACTAACCCTGACACAATAAAAATGAAAAGAACGGAACACACACCTTTTACCTCCTGCTATCATCGCCACCACCTCTACCATCTGCACCAAAAAGCCACAACCAAAGGCTATAGTATCTGATGCCACCACATTCGAAGGGGGTACAATGAATTTTATATGGAAATGGGTGTAGCTGTTCACGAAAGGGGTGAAGCAGAACATGATGTTACTTTAGGAATAGTAGAATAGAAAACAAAGAAATAATTAAAACACCAAAAGTTCGAAAGAGTGGAGGAACAGGACAGGACAACAGATACAAATTAAAAGCAGAAACTTTAAAATCTATGAAAAACTAGTTTGGAAAGGACTTGGGAGTGTTTTTTGTTTGTTTTAATTATCGGACACATGCCCACCTGGCTTGGGTATGCGATTTGATAAAAAAAAAATTGAGGACCATCATAGCCTCAAGATCTTAATGAAAATATCTTCGAGAACCATTAGCACTACAGGCGTGGATTTTTAAAGAAAATTTTTTCGAGGACCATTAGCACTACAGGCGTGGATTTTTAAAGAAAATATTTTCGAGGACCATTAGCACTACAGGCGTGGATTTTTAAAGAAAATATTTTCGAGGACCATTAGCACTACAGGCGTGGATTTTTAAAGAAAATATTTTCGAGGACCATTAGCACTACAGGCGTGGATTTTTAAAGAAAATATTTTCGAGGACCATTAGCACTACAGGCGTGGATTTTTAAAGAAAATATTTTCGAGGACCATTAGCACTACAGGCGTGGATTTTTAAAGAAAATATTTTCGAGGACCATTAGCACTACAGGCGTGGATTTTTAAAGAAAATATTTTCGAGGACCATTAGCACTACAGGCGTGGATTTTTAAAGAAATATTTTCGAGGACCATTAGCACTACAGGCGTGGATTTTTAAAGAAAATATTTTCGAGGACCATTAGCACTACAGGCGTGGATTTTTAAAGAAAATATTTTCGAGGACCATTAGCACTACAGGCGTGGATTTTTAAAGAAAATATTTTCGAGGACCATTAGCACTACAGGCGTGGATTTTTAAAGAAAATATTTTCGACGTCCATTAGCACTACAGGCGTGGATTTTTAAAGAAAATATTTTCGACGTCCATTAGCACAACAGGCGTGGATTTTTAAAGAAAATATTTTCGAGGACCATTAGCACTACAGGCGTGGATTTTTAAAGAAAATATTTTCGAGGACCATTAGCACTACAGGCGTGG